>NC_057810.1:468687053-468870460 GCF_018294505.1 Triticum aestivum | reverse complement strand
CGCGGTATTTAAAGGGGGAGGGTGCGGGGTCGGCTTGGGGGAGGGGGCACTAGGGCGGCGGCGGGCGCGAGCGAGGCGGCGAGCGGCTCGGCCCGCTGGGCCTTCGGCCCGGTCGGTCCGAACGGAATTATTATTTTTTAAATAATTCCACAAAACTTAAATAAATCCTAAAAAATAAAATAAAAATCTAAAAATTCCAAAACAAATTTTCACCGTCCCAATAAAATATTTAGAACGAGATTAACATTTTCTTGGCCCTAAAATGCAATTTTGAAAATGTGCAATTTTTCTAATCCAAATAAAATTGCAATAAAACCAAATAAAATAAATAAAATGATTTTTAACATTTTTCCTCTAATACTTCATTTATTTTGGAGAAGTCATTTTATCCCCTCTCATATATTTTTATTTTAGAAATATTAGGAAGAAAAATAATCAAAAGCAATTGATCCTATTTTCAAATTTTGAGAAAACTCAAATTTGAAAATAATGAAATTCCCAACTCTATCTGTGGGTCCTTGAGTTGCATGAAACTTCTAGGATCAAGCCAAAATGCTATATAATATGATATGCAATGATTATCTAATGTATAACATTCCAAATTGAAAATTTGGGATGTTACACGTATCGCGGGGTTTGGATGCACCGGCGAAATTTGCACAAACCCTCAAAGTGAGAAAGGGCAATGCACGGTACCGAAGAGGCTTGCAATGATGGAAGGGTAAGAGTGCATATAATCCATGGACTCACATTAGTCATAAAGAACTCATATACTTGTTGCAAAAGTTTTATTAGCCCTTGAAGCGAAGTACTACTATGCATGCTACTAGGAAGGAGGTTGGTAGGAGTTAACCATCGCGCGCCCCCGACCTCCACACATAAGGAAGGCAATCAAAAGAGCACCCCATGCAACAAATTTGTTACACAACTTTTACCGTACGTGCATGCTACCGGACTTGCCAACTTCAACACAAGTATTTCTCAATTTCATAATTACCCAACTAGCATGACTCTAATATTACTGCCTTTATATGTCAAAACAATTATCAAGCATCAAATTGATCATAGCATCCAATTCACTTCCTATGATAGTTTTTGTTATACCCAACTTGGATGCCCATCATATTAGGACCAATTTTATAACCATATCAAATACCATGCTGTTCTAAAAGGCTCTCAAAATAATATAAGTGAAGCATGAATGAGAGATCAGTAACTTCTACAAAATAAAGCCACCGCCGTGCTCTAAAAGATATAAGTGAAGCACTAGAGAAAAACTATCTAGCTCAAAAGGTATAAGTGAAGCACATAGAGTATTCTAATAAATTCCAAATCATGTGTGTCTCTCCCAAAAGGTGTGTACAGCAAGGATGATTGTGGTAAACTAAAAGGCAAAGACTCATATCATACAGGACGCTCCAAGCAAAACACATATCATGTGGTGAATAAAAATATAGCTCCAAGTAAAGTTACCGATAGACGAAGACGAAAGAGGGGATGCCTTCCGGGGCATCCCCAAGCTTAGGCTCTTGCCACTCCTTATTCCATAGTCCATCAAGTCTTTACCCAAAACTTGAAAACTTCACAACACAAAACTCAACAGGAAATCTCATGAGCTCCGTTATTGCAAGAAAGAAAAACCACCAGTTAAGGTACTATAATGAACTCATTCTTTATTTATATTGGTGTTAAACCTACTGTTTTCCAACTTCTCTATGGTTCATACCCCCCGATACTAGCCATAGATGCATCAAAATAATCAAACAACACACGAACAAATAGAATCTGTAAAAAAGAGAACAATCTATAGCAATCTGTAACTTTCGAATACTTCTGGAACTCTAAAAATCTTACCAAACTAGGAAGTCCTATGTAATTTATCTATTGATCTACTGCAAAAAGAATCAACTAAAAATCATTTTTGTGTCATATATTAAAATTATTCTCATGCGTGCAAAAGTTTCTGTTTTTTAGCAAGATCAAATTAACTATCACCGTAGGTTATCCTATAGGTTCTACTTGGCACAAACACTAATTAAAACATAACACCACATCTAAATAGAGTCTAGAGTAATTATTTATTAAATAACAGCAAGAAAAAATATTGGGTTGTCTCCCAACAAGCGCTTTTCTTTAAAGCCTTTTTAGCTAGGCATTGAGATTTCAATGATGCTCACATGAAAGACAAGAATTGAAGCATAAAGAGAGCACCATAAACTTGTGACAAACACACTTAAGTCTAACATACTTCCTATGCATAGGTTTTTTATAAGCAAACAAATTATCAAGGCGAGCAAAAACTAGCATATGCAAGGAAGAAGACGATAGCAATCTCAACATGAAGAGAGGCAATTTAGTAACATAAAAAGTTCTACAACCATATTTTCCTCTCTCATAATAATTACATGTAGGATCATTAGAAAATTCAACAAAATAGCTATCAAATAACATATTCTCAACACGATCCATATGCATGCAAAGTTGACACTCTTCCAAGATAGTGGGATTAACATTAACTAAAGTCATGACCTCTCCAAACCCACTTTTATCAAAAACATCATCAGATTGAACATACTCCAAATATGTGGGATCGAAAGTTGACACTCTTCCAAACTCACTTTCAATATTATTGCAAACACTATTATCAATCTCATATTCATCATGGGGCTTAAATAAAGTTTCAAGATTATAAGAAGGATCGCTCCAATCATGATCATTGCAACAAGTAGTAAACATAGCAAAACTAGCATCCCCAAGCTTAGGGTTTTGCATATTATTAGCAAAATTGACATCAGGAGAATTTATAGTAAAATCATTGAAATCATGTGTCGGGGAGCTGATCCATGAACACCTATGGGGCCGGCGGACCGAGCCCCTTTCGGTTCGGCGGGGGGCGGAGGTCGCACGAAGAGCGGATCGACGCAAAGCAAACGAGCAGTTTACCCAGCTTCGGAGCTCTCCGGAGAGATAATACTCCTACTGCTGCTTGTCTGATTGTATTGAGTTCTTGCTCGGGAGCGCTGAGTGCTACAGTACACACGAGCTTCTAACGAGACCGAGCGTGAATGTTTTCTGGCTTCCAACCGAACCCCCCCCCCCTCTACGTTGCGCATGGGCCTCCTTTTATATGCTCAAGGGGTCACCGACAGGTGGCAACGCAGATAAGGGTAAAAATGGAAAAGGAGTTGCGGTTGGTACAACTACTTGTACAGTGTATCATACCTAACCCTAACGGCAGGGGACAAAGGCATTAAATGCCTGTCTGTGTCGCCCAAATAGTGCGAAAAGGGACCGTCAGGGACGCCACCGCTCGCCACGATGGCAATCTTGTCAGCGTCGCTTGCCACCGCGCTCCGCTGGCTGCACAGCCTCTTGCCACGCGCGCCTGGAAAGACCCCAAGGCGACACGTTGGTGGATGTGCTAGAGCGTGGGTACAGGATGGTAGCTTGCCGCGGCAAGCGCCTTGCCGCGGCTGTTGTCTTGTCGCGTCCGGAAGCTTGTCGCTCACCGGGCCTTGCCGGGACGCATGGCGCGTCACGGCAAGTTCCTTGAGATGCCTTGGTTGGCCTTCCCGGCAAGCTCCTCTTGTCGGGGCCTTCTCTCCTTGGCTTAAATACTTTGTTCTTGAATGGCTCCAAAGGAACCACGGAGGACCTTGGCGGTCACCCGGCAAGCCTTGCCGCGGGGCGCTGCAACTGCCCATGCACAAGTTCGGGATACTAGGGTACCCCTACTATAGTACACCTACAGGAGCCCCCGGGCCTGGGCCACACACGGTGCCGAGCGCTGTTGGGCCAGGCCCAAAATAGGGCACGGGCACGCGCGGCCTAGGTTAAGCCGTATCTTACTCCGTATCCACCGCGCCCTCCCTGAATGGCAGACGTTGAATGCGGCGTCGTGGGAGAGATCGTGGGTGGTTTCTTTATTCGGAAGGACGAAACGTCCGCCCCCTCCCTCTTTATAAGTGGGGGAAACAGGGGCAGTTCACCCATCTCGCCGGTTGTTACTCCAATTTCACAAATCTCTGTCGCTCCCCCCTTCTTCTCGAAGCTGAAAGAGAGCAGCGCTCCGCCCCCCATTGCCACTAGCACCACCAACGCCGTCGATCTCCCCCACCACCTCCGCCATGGCTCCGAAAGCCGACAAGGGGAAGGGCATGAAATCGGTCGAGGCGCAGCGGCTCGCGGTGCTGTGAAAGGAGCGGGCCATCTTCCCCCCTCAGCTTGCCGCGAAGGAGCTGAGGGAGTACTACTACCTCTTCTGGTCGATGGAGACACGAGCGCATCCGCGCACGAAGGTACTCCCGGCTGCCGCTTCGGAACTGGCTCCAAACGGATACCCCTTCTTTGCTCTGTTCTTCTACTGCGGGCTCTGCCCGCCCTTCTCTAAATTTTTCTGTGACATCATGAACACCTACGGGTTCCGCCTCCTTGACTTCACACCCAATGTCGTTCTGACCATGGCAGTTTTCGCACATCTGTGCGAAAACTTTGTCGGAGTCCATCCAAACGTAGCCCTTTTTCACCACTTCTTTATGCCCCGAGTCGAGAGAGGAGAGCCTTTATCCGGCGGAATTGCCTGGATCTCGAGAGTCGGCAAGAAGGAAGCTTATCTGGAGGGAGAGCTCCGTAGCAACTGGGAGGAATGGAGAGCAGAGTGGTGCTGGATTGTCGAGGAGAACCCACAGCCATTCACCGCCCTGCGACAAGCCCCAATAGCGCGCGGCAACGATTGGAGCAACATGGCCCCAGAAGACGATAGGCTGAAGATCGCCATCACCCGGATCCTTCGCCTCAGGCTTGCCGGGCTCACCGTAGGCGCCGTTGGCGCAGATTTTCTTCGCCGCCGCATCGCCCCCCTGCAGGAGAGGAGGAGACCCGCCTGGGAGTTCCAGAACTCGGCAGATATCATGAGGTTGCGCCCGGGCCTCAACTTCAACTTCACCGTCCGGGAGTTGGACGCGATGCTCCTGGAACTGTTCAAGCGCGATCCTCAACATCCATTCATGTTGCCGAGGGGTGTCGTTCCATTGTGCAACAACTCCTAGCTCGACCGCATCCGTGCAATGATGCCGCTGTGCGACTCGCATGGGATTGTTCCAACTTGGCAAGAGCCGGCAGATGCCGTCGTGCAGGAGTTCTTCGATGGCTTGGTTGAAGTGCCGGTCCGCTCCGACGAGAAGAAGAGCCTTACTCGCGACACCACCGACGCGGAGATGCAGCGCATCGCCACTAGGCTGGAAGAGGCGGCGGCAGCCGCTGCCGCGGGTGAGTTTGGATTCACCGTGGAGGAGGCAGAGGCAGCAGAGGCGGCAAGCCTTGCCGAGCGCGAGGAGTTTGCCGGCGGGGAAGAGCTTGCCGGGCCCGAAGATGAGTCGAGCGAGCCCGGCGAGGGAGAGCTTGTCGGGCCCGAACCTTCAGACAGCTTGCCGCAAGCAGAGCCCTCAGCTCCACCAAAAAGGCGTCTCCGCAAGGCCGTGGACGTAGCGGGGCGGCAGACAGGTCAACAACCGCCGAGCCATGCGACACGCTCTACCGCGGCAAGCACTGTTGCCGCGGGAGTGCCTCACGCCGCTGCGACAACTGGAGCGGGGTCTTCCCGGTCCACCACCACTGCTCCTGCCAAGCGGACAAGGGAAACTACTCCTCCGCCTCGTCGCACCGGAGGCGAGCCGGACTTTGATCTCTCCGCGCTCAGCTCCGACGAGGAAGAAGAAGAGTAAGATTGTTTGCTATACTTGTAGTTCTTCAATCCTTGTTGTTTTGTCTTGTATCTGATTTGCTTTACTCTGAACTCGTTCCTTTTCAGGACTCTGGCCCAAAGAGCGGCGAAGAGATCCAAGGTCCCGGTGATTGTCATCGAGGACGAACCCTCCGCGACAGCAGGGGGCGGTTCTGAGACCACCTTGCCGGACCCGGCAACTTCTCCCCAAAGCAACCTCCAGCGCAGCCCCCAGTGTAAGTGTATAGTTTACTTCCTGCTTTTAGGCGCGCATGGGTGCTCTTCCTTTGCTGATATCTGAATGTTGGTTCGTGCAGGAGCGGAGCAGCCTCACCAGGAGAGCCCGGAAGCCGCTCCCGAAATGCCATCTGCTTCGACTACACCGCCAAGGGAGGCTTCCCCGGCAAGGGAGCGTTCTCCGGCAAGGGAGAATTCTCCGGAAAGGGACAGTTCTCTAGCAAGGGACGGCACCAGTGACCCTCCGGTGGTTGAGACCACGACTGCAGATCCTAGTACAGGTAATCCTCTTGCTTGAAAACTTCCCTTGGGTTCTTCTTCTTCTGATTTTCTTTTTGAGTATTTGCATGACTTTTCTCCTTCTTCCATTCGTCAGATCCATCTGCCACGGAGCCAATGGAAACCGAGGTCGCCGGCGAGAAGAACGCGCGCAGCAACACCGACGTCGCCGTTGCCACCGAAGGAGAGGCTGGCGCTGATGATCCCGCCGGCGAAGGGGCCGCCAAAGCTGCCGCCGCAGAAGCTGGCGAGGGATCTGGCGATCGCACTGACGGCCCCGAGGCCGCAGGAGCGCCAGGCGCTGCACCAACCGTCGATCCCTCCGCCGCTGCTGTAGCGCCGGGCTCCGAAGAGCCCCAGCCCGGCGCCTATTTGAAGGCCGGCGACGGTATCTTCATCAAGCTCCCCTGGGCGTCAAGCTCCAGGGCGCCGGTGGAAGGAGAGATTTTGGATGGAGAGGTGCTCGCCTCTGCTGGGCTGACACTGGTCGACGCGCCAAGCAGCAGCAGCGACGAGCCTGAGGAGGAGCGGCTGCTGTGGAAGCTGTTGTCGCTCAACCGCGCCCGACAAGCCAAGATGGAATCTCGAGAAGCGCTTGTCGCGAGGGCGGGAGTGGACATTGAGAAGCGCGCGGAGGAGCTCCAGAGTCTATGGCAGGAAGCTCTCCGGTCTCTGGCAGAGGAGCAGGAGCAAGTCGCCGAGGAGCGGAAAGCCTTCCTCCTCGCAAAGGCTGAAGTTGAAGAGCAACAGCGGCTTGTCACCGAAAATCTATTTGCGCAGAAAGGAGAGTTGGCGCAACGCAAGGTCAATCTTGGCAGCCATGAGGAGGAGCTTGCCGCGCGCGAGCAAGCAAATGGCGGGGCTCTCAAGGAAGCAAAGGATGCCGCCGCAGCTGCCGAGGCCGCCAAGAAGGAGCTGGAGACAAAGATGGCGCAGCTGGAGGCTGATCTCAAGGCAAGCGGCGAGGAGCTTGCCGCGCTCAAGCGTGAGCGTGAGAAGGACGCCGTCGCTCATGGCGAGCTGCAGGGTCTTCTCGCCGAGAGGAGCAAAGAGCTCAGAGCCGCCAAGGACTCCAACGCCGATCTTGAGTTGAAGCTGGCCACTTTGACCAGGACGCTGGACGGCGCCAGGGAGCAGGAAGCGGCCTTGAAGGAGAAGATCAAGGCTGACGAGGTGCTGCTGGCGAGTGCTGCTGCCGCCCAGAATGCTTTTAGGGAGACTGTGGAGCACTGGACCGAGGGTCTCGTGAATGTTGCCGCCACCATCAACGGGGAGCTGGCGCAGCTGGGGATGGAGGATCTCGGGTATTCTTCCGACGAGCACCTCCAACCCAGTGCCAAGCTCAGCTTGTTCTTCAAAGGCGTGGCAACGGCACTCCAGCGACTCCGGGAGAAGATCCCAAAGCAGCTGGCCGACGAGTCGCACAAGATCTGTGCAGGAGTTCTTCAAAAGGTGCTGGTGAAGGTGGCCTTCCGCAACCCAGGCCTCAACTTCACCAACGTCCTCAGGTCCCTGCCTCCGGATGCTGATCTGGAAGCGCTCAAGACCCTTGTCGCACCCATTGTGGACAAGGTGAGCGAGATCAATAGGGTTGAGGGCGATCGCGTAGATTAGGCCGCCCATTTTCTCTTTCTCTTGTCGCTGTTGGTTATGTCATGAGAACAATCTGTTAGAGCTGCGACAAGCTATCTTGTAATATAACTCTGTTTTGGGTAGCAATTGCTATGTTATTTCCTTTACTTGATTCCTTCCTTTGTATGTTTTTGCCCTACGCTTTGAGGGAACTTGTCGGCGCAGGCACCTGGGCCGCGAGCGCTGAGTGCGGGACTTCAGCAGCCTGCTGGCGGTGCCGCTACCGACAAGAAACCTTGTCGCAACTAGTCGCAGCTCACTTAAATTGTTGAGCGGACTCGAAATAAAGTAAGGGCGCAACTAGCTACGAGTTGGTTCCTCCACGCACAGGTTTTCCATACAAAGTACGGTCGTTCGAGGAAGATAACTTAAAAATTTAAAACTGATTGCTCAAACTTTGGCAACTTAGCTTTTTTGTCGTTTGCTTTCCGATAAGGCGAAACTTCCTTGAACGATGCCTGGTCCACACCATTATCTTCTCCTTTCCCCCCGGCAAATTTGTGGGTGAGGGAACCTTCCTTTCCTTTTTGAGAAAAAGAAAGAAGAGAAAATAAAGATATGGAGCCTTACGACTCGTTATTGCTTACCGGGGGTAGGCGCTGCACAAAGTGTCAGATAACGCATGCAAAGAAAGTAGAAAGCATGAAATTGACAAGATGTGCGGAGCACATGAGCTTTACTTATGCACGGGGTCTGCGCCCGGCTTTGTACAAAGGATTACATGCAACATCGGCAAGACTTGTACAAAAGGTGGTTGCCGGAACAGGTTCCGGCAACCGCGCCCTACGGGTAAAACTTACGAAGATGCTCAATGTTCCAGGAGTTGCTCACCGGAATGCCATCTTCGGTCTCAAGGCGGACAGCGCCAGGCCTAGTGACTCGTTTCACCCGGTAAGGGCCTTCCCACTTCGGCGTCAACTTGTTGGAATTCTTGGCGGACTGAACGCGCCGAAGAACAAGGTCGCCTTCCTCGAAACTTCTCGCATTAACTTTGTGGCTATGGTAGCGGCACAAATCTTGCTGGTATCGAGCAGCTCGTACAGCAGCCTGAAGACGGTCCTCCTCAAGGAGCAGCGCGTCATCTTGTCGCAGCTGCTCTTGCTCAAGCTCATCATAAGCGAGCACTCGAGGTGATCCGTATACGAGTTCCATGGGGAGAACTGCCTCTGCTCCATAGACTAGAGCGAAAGGTGTCTGGCCAGTGGCTCGATTTGGCGTCGTCCTGATCGACCAAAGAACCACCGGCAGCTCCTCGATCCATTTCTTTCCGCACTTGTGCAGCCTGTCGAAAGTTCTGGTCTTGAGCCCGCGTAGCACTTCAGCATTTGCCCTCTCCGCTTGACCGTTACTTCTCGGATGAGCAACAGAAGCGAAGCAGACCTTGGCGCCAAGATCTTGGATGTACTGCATGAAGGTGCGATTCGTGAATTGCGTGCCGTTGTTGGTGATGATCCTGTTAGGGATCCCAAAACGGCAAACAATCGACCTGAAGAACTTGACTGCTAACTGTGCTGTCACCTTCCTCACTGCTTCCACTTCTGGCCACTTTGTGAACTTGTCGATTGCAACGTACAAGTATTCAAAGCCCCCGACAGCTCGGGGAAAGGGGCCTAGGATGTCGAGCCCCCAGACCGAAAATGGCCAGGATAAAGGGATCGTCTGGAGAGCTTGAGCTGGCTGGTGTATCTGCTTGGAATGGAACTGGCACGCTTCACACTTGGTTACTTGTGCAGTTGCATCCTGGAGGGCTATTGGCCAAAAGAAACCTTGCCGGAACGCTTTGCCGGCAAGTGCTCCTGCGCCAATGTGGTGACCACATATGCCTCCATGTATCTCTGCCAACAGCTTTTGTCCGTCTTCCCGGTGAATACACTTCAATTTCACGCCGTTGAGTCTTCTTCTGTACAGTGTGTTGTCGACAAACTGGTACATACTTGACTGCCGGGCTATTCTTTCCGCTTCTTCTTGCGCTTCGGGAAGTTCTCCTGTTTGAAGGAAACAGACAATCTGCTGTGCCCATGCTGGAGCTTGTGGCTCGACAACAAGGATTAAAGGCACATCTGCTGCTGCGGGAACATCCGCTTCTACGGCGAGAACCTGCGGCTCAGCCGGAGCTTGATGTTCCCCGGCAAGCTTGCCAGAGCAAAACTTGTCGGGAGCATCTGCTTCAACGGAACAAACCCTAGGGCTTGCCGGAGCAGACTGCTCCTCAGCACCCTTGGTGTTGATCTTGAGGACCTTTTTGGCAGCGGCTTCGGGAAGCTCTGGCAGAAAATAGTCACCAGAAATCAACTTTCTCTTCTTGCTCTATCCAGTTGATGGTGTTACGGACGGTTGAGTCAGCTTGAGCACAAAGATCCCTGGTTCCACAGGTAACTTAAGTGCGGCGCACTTTGACAGGCCATCGGCAATGTTGTTCCGAGCTCTTGGAACATGCTCCATCTGTAGGCCGTCAAAGTGCTCTTCTAGCTTTCTCACCTCATCAACGTAAGCTTCCATCAACGGACTCTGATAATTCTTGTTCACTTGGCGGACGACAAGCTGTGAGTCACCCCTGACAATGAGCTTTTTGATTCCAAGGTCTGCTGCGATCCTGAGACCGGCAAGCAAACCTTCATACTCTGCGGTATTGTTCGTTGCTTGCTCCTTGGGAAAGTGCATCTGGACTACGTACTTGAGGTGCTCTCCGGTGGGTGCAACAAGTAGCACTCCCGCACCGGCGCCTCGCAGCGAGAAGGCACCATCAAAGTACATCAGCCACTCTTTGCTTGCTTCCTTGACGGGGATGCTCGTTTCTGGAATTTCTTCATCTTGTGTTGGCGTCCATTCTGCTATGAACTCTGCCAATGCTCTGCTTTGGAGAGTTGAAGTGCTTTAAAATTTGAGGCCAAAGCTTAACAGTTCCAGTGCCCACTCGACAATCCTGCCTGTTGCTTCTGGATTTTGTAGTATCCTCTTCAGCAGAAAACGAGTGACGACTGTGACCTCGTGTGCTTGGAAGTAACGGCGCAGCTTTCTCGAGGCCATGAGAAGGCCGAAAAGCAATTTCTACACACCAGAGTACCTTGACCTAGCCCCCTGGAGAAGGGAACTGACAAAGTAAACTGGGCGCTGCACCATTCTTTTCTGCCTCTTCTCATGCTCCTGCGCAGCTCCATCTTTGTCGGGACTAGAGCTTGCCGGTGAAGTCCCCTGCTTGTCGCTGGATGCATCTGCCTTGGTTGCTGGCTCATCATCCGCCTCCCTCTCCGCTACTAACGCAGCACTAACCACTTGATTGGTTGCCGCTATATATAGCAGCAACTTCTCTTGTGGCTTAGGTGCGACAAGTGTTGGAGTGGAGGACAGGTATCTCTTCAAGTCCTGCAGCGCAGCCTCCGCTTCCGAAGTCCATTTCATTGGACCTGCCTTCTTCAATATTTTGAAAAACGGCAGGGCGTGCTCAGTAGACCTAGAGATAAACCTGCTGAGAGCAGCTACACAACCGGCAAGCCTTCGTACATCCTTGACGCGCTTTGGTGCTTCAATCTGCTCAATGGCCTGGATCTTGTCGGGATTGGCTTCAATTCCCCGTTGAGACATGAAGAACCCGAGAAGCTTGCCGGAAGGGACTCCAAACACACACTTCTCGGGGTTAAGCTTGAGGTTGATCCTGCGCAGATTTGCAAAGGTTTCATCTAAATCTTGAATCAGAGTCGCCTAGTCCTTGCTCTTGACCACTATGTCATCCATGTAGGCTTCCACATTTCTGTGTATTTGCGGCTCAAAAGCGTCATGGACTACCCTTGCAAATGTTGAACCAGCATTCTTCAAACCGAAAGGCATCTGTACGAAATAGTATGTGCCACACGGGGTGATGAATGCGGTCTTCTCCTCATCCTCTTCTGCCATGAAGATCTGATGGTATCCTGAGTATGCATCAAGAAATGAAAGCAAGTCACATCCGGCCGTGGAGTCAACAATCTGGTCGATGCGCGGCAAGGGAAATGGGTCTTTGGGACAAGCTTTATTAACATCGGTAAAGTCGATACAAAGCCTCCATTTCCCGTTTGCCTTGCGCACGACTACAGGATTGGCCAACCACGTAGGATGGAGCACTCCTCTGACGAGGCCTGCTGCTTCCAATTTCTTGATTTCTTCTGCAATGAATTCTTGGCGCTCCACTGCCTGTTTCCTGACTTTCTGCTTGACGGGCCGCGCATGAGGACAGACAGCAAGATGGTGCTCGATTAATTTCCTGGGAACACCGGGGATGTCAGACGGTTGCCACGCAAACACGTCGACGTTCGCCCGCAGGAAAGCAATGAGCGCGCTTTCCTATTTAGGGTCGAGAGTGGCACTGATGGTGAAGGTACCACCAGTGCCATCCTCCTTGGCAGACACCTTCTTGGTCTCTGGTGGAGCTACCATTGTCTTCTTACACTTGCCGGTGGAGCTCGATGGTGCGTCCTCGACGGTAGCGCAGCACTCCGAAGAGGTGCGCTTGCCAGAGTGGGCATCAGAACTCTTGCCGGACTTGGCCTTCTTCTTCGCCCTGGGAGCTTCAACGGCAAGTGACTTGCGATCTGTTGCGGCTACTGCTTCCTGGTAGATCTTGTCGGCGCAGATAAGAGCATCCTTCTTGTCGCCAGGGACGGAGATGACACTTATCGGGCCTGGCATCTTCAACATGTTGTATGCATAGTGAGAGGTTGCCATGAATTTGGCGAGTGCTGGACGGCCGAGTATCCCATTGTAGGGCAATGGAAAATCAGCAACATCAAAAGTGACCCTCTCAGTCCTGAAGTTCAACTCGCTGCCAAACGTCACCGGCAACGTAATCTTTCCCTTCGGTTTGCTCCTTCCTGGATTGATTCCATGGAATGTGCCGGTCTCTTCAAGCTCGCCATCAGGGATCTGGAGTTTCTGGAGTACCGCGGAGGAGATCAGGTTCAAGCCGGCCCCGCCGTCAACTAGCATCTTAGTGACCTTGAGGTTGCGGATAGTTGGTGAAACCAACATCGGCAAGCACCCGACCGCAGTTATGCGATCAGGGTGCTCCTCAATATCAAAGATGATAGGCGTGCTGGACCATTTCAGAGGCTTGCGTGACTCGATGGGTGGTTCTGCCGCATTGACTTCCCGCACCCACTGCTTGAGCTGGCGGTGTGAAGTATGCAGAGAAGCACCGCCATCAACGCACAGGACCTTTGTGGCTTTCTGGAACTCCTGCTCATCGGTCTCGTCATAATCCATATCTTCATCGTCGTCGTCATCTTCATCCTTCTCGCGGCCGCGGGGAGGTCTGTCTCCTTGCCGCTGCTTGGCCTTGCCGCGGCGTCCTCCTCGGCCGGGACGTTTCTTGCTGGCTCCTCCAGCACCTTCCTGGGCTTTCTCCTTGTCGCGTCGCTCGTATTCAGCCTTTTGCTGCTCGACAAGCTGCTCGACCTTCTTGCAGCTCTGGAGGTCATGGCCCTTGGTGCAGTGGATCTTGCAGTACTGCTTGTTGGTGCCGTCCTGCTTGTCGGCGACCGCCACAGCCTGGTAGTTGGTGCCCGCGGCAATCTCCTTGCCGGAGCTACCAGCTTTGGCTTTCTTGGCACCACCTCCGTTGCCGGACTGCTCAATGACTAGCACATCTTTGCCTTTCTTCTTCCTATTGTTCCGCCGCCGATTTTTCTTTGCCGGGGCAGTCTCTTCACTATCAGATCCTCCTGCTCTTGTATTCTCTCCGGGGAGTTTTCTCCCTTCCTCAGCACGTGCACACTTGTCGTCCAGGGCATATAGCTCACTGACGTCTCTGATCTTGCACATCGCCATCTCCTCCCGCATCCTGCGGTTTCGCACATTCTGATGGAACGCGCTGATTACCGCGGCAGGGTGAACATCTGGGATGTTGTGCTGTACACGGCTGAATCTCTGAATGTATTTGCGCAGGGGCTCTCCTTCCTTCTGGGCGAGCAGATGAAGGTCACTCTCTTGGCCATGAGGCTTGTGGCCGCCCGTAAAGGCGCCGACAAACTGATGGCATAGATCTGCCCAGGAGGATATGGAGTTCTCCAGCAAGTGCATGAGCCAGGATCTGACATTGGGCTTGAGCACCAGCGGGAAGTAGTTGGCCAGGATCTTGTCGTCCCGTCCCCCGGCAGCTTGCACCGCGATGGTGTAGATGCTGAGGAACTCCGACAGATGCGACTTGCCGTCGTACTTATCTGGTACATCTGGCTTGAAATTCTTCGTGCTGGGCCACTGGACTTGCCGCAGCTCATGAGTGAACGCAGGGCAACCTACCGTGTACGGCAAGTCGTCTGGTTCCCCTGGCGCATGCATGTCGACAGAGGGCCCAGCGCGCTGGTCTGATTGACGCCACGCTTCTCTTCGGTGCTCGATGCGAGTACGAGCGTCTTCTTGCTGTCGTTCGTGAAGAACTTGGCGCTGATCGCGACGAGCTCGTGGATCCGACGATGCGGTGGAGTCGCTGTCGAGGTGGATCCGGCGAGTCAGCGATCTTGGCCTTCGGGGTGGAGAGCGCATGGTCGTTGCACCCCCACCGGTTTCGTCGCCATCGGCTCGCGCCTGGCGGTCCTGCCGCGGCAGTGATGTACTTGGCTGCCGTGGAGTGTCGCCGTTGGCGAAGCCGATGAGACTCTGAATGGTGGCCCTCCATCCGTCGATCTTGTCTTCCGTTGGAGGGTAATCCAGGAGTAGTTGAGCTCGCGCCAAAGCTTCTGCTGGAGTGGTGGGTGGCAGTGGCGAACGGTGCGAAGAGCGGGATATGCTCGGACTTCTAACTATGTTAGAAGGAGCAGTATCCCATCCAGGCGACCGTGCCTTGCCCGTGCCAGCACGTTGGCGTGCATGCTGGCCTTGAGCGCCCTGAGATCCACCAGCTCAATCTTGGTCCAACAAATGTATGGTACTGCGAATACCATGACGATGTCGGTCTTGTGCCTCCTGAGATGGGCGCGGTACATGTACGGACGCCGAGGTCTGCGCGGCCTTGTCCTTGGACCTGGCAGCACCATGAGCTCCCTCGTCGATGTCCGTTCTTCCGCCGGCGTCTGCCCAACCACCTGATTGCTCCGGTGATGGTGGGATCGACGTGGACGGAACAGCTGCCGCCGAAGCCTTCTTCTTCGGTGGCATGTCGATGAAGAAGATGAAGATCTAGCTCGTGTGAACACCGGATCAGGTTCACACAACCTCGACACCCCCTACCTGGTGCTCCAAAGATGTCGGGGAAGCTGATCCACGAACACCTATGGGGCCGGCGGACCGAGCACCTTTCGGTTCGGCGGGGGGCGGAGGTCGCACGAAGAGCGGATCGAGGCGAAGCACACGAGCAGTTTACCCAGCTTCGGAGCTCTCCGGAGAGATAATACTCCTACTACTGCTTGTCTGATTGTATTGAGTTCTTGCTCGGGAGCGCTGAGTGCTACAGTACACACGAGCTGCTAACGAGACCGAGCGTGAGTGTTTTCTGGCTTCGAACCGAACCCCCCTCTACGTTGCGCATGGGCCTCCTTTTATATGCTCAAGGGGTCACCGACAGGTGGCAACGCAGATAAGGGTAAAAATGGAAAAGGAGTTGCGGTTGGTACAACTACTTGTACAGTGTATCATACCTAACCCTGACGGCAGGGTACAAAGGCATTAAATGCCCATCTGTGTCGCCCAAATAGTGCGAAAAGGGACCGTCAGGGACGCCACCGCTCGCCACGATGGCAATCTTGTCAGCGTCGCTTGCCACCGCGCTCCGCTGGCTGCACAGCCTCTTGCCACGCGCGCCTGGAAAGACCCCAAGGCGACACGTTGGTGGATGTGCTGGAGCGTGGGTACAGGATGGTAGCCTGCCGCGGCAAGCGCCTTGCCGCGGCTGTTGTCTTGTCGCGTCCGGAAGCTTGTCGCTCACCGGGCCTTGCCGGGACGCATGGCGCGTCGCGGCAAGTTCCTTGAGATGCCTTGGTTGGCCTTCCCGGCAAGCTCCTCTTGCCGGGTCCTTGTCTCCTTGGCTTAAATACTTTGTTCTTGAATGGCTCCAAAGGAACCACGGAGGACCTTGGCGGTCACCCGGCAAGCCTTGCCATGGGGCGCTGCAACTGCCCATGCACAAGTTCGGGATACTAGGGTACCCCTACTATAGTACACCGACATCATGCTTTTTATTCAAGGAGTTATCGTGAATCTCTTCATAAATTTCTTCATCATAATTTTTAGATTCACGAATTTCGAGCAAAGCTTCATAAAGATAATCTAGTGCACAAAACTCACTAGCAATTGGTTCATCATAATTGGATCGCTTAAAAAGATTAGCAAGCGGATGAGGATCCATAGATCTTAGGTTCTCTGTTCAGCAAAAATAAACAACTATTCCAACCAAACGAGCAAACGAGCCAAGTAAGACATTAAAGCAAACGAAAAGACGAACAAAAGAAGGGCGAATAAAACGGCAAGGGTGAAGTGGGGGAGAGGAAAATGAGAGGCAAATGGAAAATAGTGTAATGCGAGGGAGATGAGTTTGTGATGGGTACTTGGTATGTCTTGACTTGTGAGAAGACCTCCCCGGCAACGGCGCCAGAAATCCTTGTTGCTACCTCTTGAGCACTGCGTTGGTTTTCCCTTGAAGAGGAAAGGGTGATGTATCAAAGTAGCATAAGTACTTCCCTCAGTTTTTGAGAACCAAGGTATCAATCCAGTAGGAGGCTCCACGCAAGTCCCTCGTACCTACACAAACAAACAAGAACCTCACAACCAACGCGATAAAGGGGTTGTCAATCCCTTCACGGTAACTTGCGAAAGTGAGATCTGATAGAGATAATAAGCTAAGATAAATATTTTTGGTATTTTTATGATATAGATTGGAAAGTAAAGATTGCAAATAAAGTAGATTGGAAACTTATATGAGAAAAGATAGACCCGGGGGGCATAGGTTTCACTAGTGGCTTCTCTCAAGATAGCATAAGTATTATGGTGGGTGAACAAATTACTGTCGAGCAATTGATAGAAAAGTGCATAGTTATGAGAATATCTAGGCATGATCATGTATATAGGCATCACATCCGCGACAAGTAGATCGAAACGATTCTGCATGTACTACTATTACTCCACACATTGACCGCTATCCATCATGCATCTAGAGTATTAAGTTCATAAGAACAGAGTTACGCATTAGGCAAGATGACATGATGTAGAGGGATAAACTCAAGAAATATGACATAAACCCCATCTTTTTATCCTCGATGGCAACGATACAATACATGCCTTGCTGCCCCTGCTGTCACTGGGAAAGGACACCGCAAGATTGAACCCAAAGCTAAGCACTTCTCCCATTGCAAGAAAGATCAATCTAGTAGACCAAACCAAACTGATAATTTGAAGAGACTTGCAAAGATAACCAATCATACATAAAAGAATTCAGAGGACATTCAAATATTTATCATAGATAAACTGGACCATAAACCCACAATTCATCGGATCTTGACAAACACACTGCAAAAAGAGTTACATCGAATAGATCTCCAAGAAGATCAAGGAGAACTTTGTATTGAGATTCATAGATAGAGAAGAAGCCATCTAGCTAATAACTATGGACACGAAGGTCTGTGGTAAACTATCACAACTCATCGGAGAGGCTATGGTGTTGATGTAGAAGCCCTCCGTGATCGATTCTCCTTCCGACGGAGCACCGGCAAAGGCTCCAAGATGGGATCTCACGGATACAGAAGGTTGCGGCGGTGGAAATAGGGTTTCGTGGTGCTCCTGGATGTTTTCAGGGTATGGTGATATATATAAGCGAAATAAGTCGGTCAGTGGAGCCACGAGGGGCCCACGAAGGTGGGGGGCGCGCCCACCCCCCTAGGGTGCTCCTTGCACCCTCTTGGCCGCCTCGGCTGCTTCTTGAGGTCCACTCCAAGTCTCCCGGATTGCGTTTGTTCCAAAAAGATCGCTCCCGAAGGTTTCATTCCATTTGGACTCCGTTTGATATTCCTTTTCTTTGAAACACTGAAATAGGCAAAGAAACAGCAATTCGGGTTGGGCCTTTGGTTAGTAGGTTAGTCCCAAAAATGATATAGAAGTGTAGAGTAAAGCCCATAAACATCGAAAACGGGTAATATAATAGCATGGGACAATCAAAAATTATAGATACGTTGGAGACGTATCAAGACATCAGATGGATATGATGGCTCCGGGATTGCTTCCTCGCAGGGAGTCCTGGAGGGATCTCTAGTAGTTACTACAACTTACTTACTACTATATGTTATGCTAATCCGCACTCTTCTCATGCTTCAAGATGCTAGTCTTTGATAGGCTAGGCCTTCCCTTCTATTCTGGCATTTCTGCGGTTCAGTCCAAAGATATAGCACCATTCCTTTGATACAGATGCATCCTTAGTATAGATCTCATGTAAGTCTTGCGAGTACTTTGGATGAGTACTCACGGTTGCTTTGCTACCCCTTTTCTGCTATGTCCGATTGTTGCGATCATATGACGGATCCCAGGAGCCAGCTGATCCCGCCAATGACTACTACTAACCTGAAGGAGCCTACTACTATGTGGAGACCGCCGACGACCAGGAGTAGTTACGACGCTCCCAGGCAGGAGGCCTTGCCTTTTTGATCGATGTTGTTTTTTTTGCTAGCCTTCTTAAGGCACACTTGTTTACCTTATGTCTGTACTCAAATATTTTTGCTTCCGTTGACTCATTTGTATTCGACCCCTCTGGCTTGTAATATAAAGCTTGTCTGACTTTAATTTGTGTCTAGAGTTGTGTTGTGATATCTTCATGTGAGTCTCTCTCTGATCTTGATCGTGCGCATTTGGGTGTATGATTAGTGCATGATTAAGTCAGGGCGTCACAAAGGATCACTCCAATGTATGTGATACACACTCTTCACTTTTCAACTTGTCAATTCGTACTTCTTGAGACATCGTATTGAATTTGAGCTTCATGTCATAAGAACTTCGTGTGAGGAAACAAGGAAGACCATCGATACGTCTCCAATGTATCTATAATTTTTGATTGTTCCATGCTATTATATTACCCCCTTTGGATGTTTATGGGCTTTATTTTACACATTTATATCATTTTTGGGACTAACCTACTAACCGGAGGCCTGGCCCATATTGTTGTTTCTTTGCCTATTTCAGTATTTCGAACAAAAGGAATATCAAACGGAGTCCAAACGGAATGAAACCTTCGGGAGCGTGATTTTTGGAACGAACGTGATCCGGAGAACTTGGAGTGCAAGTCAAGAAGCAAACAAGGCGGCCAGGAGATAGGAGGGCGCGCCCACCCCTCTTGGGCGCGCCCCTGTCTCCTGGGCCCCACAGGCGGCCAACAATGTACTTCTTCCTCCTATATATACCTACGTACCCCGAAAACATCCAAGGAGCCAACGAAAAACAATTTCCACCACTGTAACCTTATGTATCCGCAAGATCCCATCTTGGAGCCTTCGTCGGTGCTCCGCCGGAAGGGGAATCAACCATGGAGGGCTTCTACATCAACACCATAGCCCCTCCGATGAGTTGTGAGTAGTTTACCACAGACCTTCGGGTCCATAGTTATTAGCTAGATGGCTTCTTCTCTCTTTTTGGATCTCAATACAATGTTCTCCCCCTCTCTTGTGGAGATCTATTCGATGTAAACTCTTTTTGTGGTGTGTTTGTTGAGATCCGATGAATTGTGGGTTTATGATCAAGTTTATCTATGAGAAATATTTGAATCTCTTCTGAATTCTTTTATGTATGATTGAGTTATCTTTGCAAGTCTCATCGAATTATTAGTTTGGTTTGGCCTACTAGATTGATCTTTCTTGCCATGGGAAAAGTGCTTAGATTTGGGTTCAATCTTGCGGTGTCCTTACCCAGTGACAAAAAGGGTTGCGAGGCACATATTTTATTGTTGCCATCGAGGATAAAAAGATGGGGTTTATATCATATTGCTTGAGTTTATCCCTCTACATCATGTCATCTTTCTTAATGTGTTACTCTGTTCTTACGAACTTAATACTCTAGATGCATGCTAGATAGCGGTCGGTCTGTGGAGTAATAGTAGTAGATGCAGGCAGGACTCGGTCTACTTGTTGCGGACATGATGCCTATATACATGATCATGCCTAGATAATCTCGTAATTATTCGCTTTTCTACAATTGCTCGATAGTAATTTGTTCACCCACTGTAATACTTATGCTATCTTGAGAGAAGCCTCTAGTGAAACCTATGGCCCCCGGGCCTATCTTTTATCATATAAGCTTTCAATCTACTTTTATTTGCCTCTTTACTTTTTGCATCTATCTTATAAAATACCAAAAATTAATTTATCTTGTCATACTATCTCTATCAGATCTCACTTTCGCAAGTGGTCGTGAAGGGATTGACAACCCCTTTATTGCGTTGGTTGCGAGTTCTTTGTTTGTTTGTGTAGGTGCGTGGGACTTTTGAGGAGCCTCCTACTGGATTGATACCTTGGTTCTCAAAAACTGAGGGAAATACTTACGCTACTATTGCTGCATCACCCTTTCCTCTTCAAGGAAAACCAAAGCAAGCTCAAGACGTAGCAAGAAGGATTTATGGCGCCGTTGCCGGGGAGGTCTTCGCTCAAGTCAAGACATACCAAGTACCCACCACAAAATCATCTCCCTCACATTTACATTATTTGCCATTTGCCTCTCTTTTTCCTCTCCCCCACTTCACCCTTGCAGTTTTATTTGCCCTCTCTTTCTCAATCTTCTCCTCTCTTTTTCGCTTGCCTTTTTCTGTTTGCTCGTGTGTTAGATCGTTTACCTTGTCATGATGGCTAGTCCTCCTATCCTTGTTATTACTCCCGAACATGAAATTCTCAATTTTAAGCAAAGGGAGGGAGAAAATTTAAAAGATGCTTGGCATAGAATTTGCAATGCTCAAAATAGATCTACTAGGAAGCTTTCTACTTCCGTTCTTCTTCGCAATTTTTATGTAGGCATTACCCATTGGAATAGATGTGTTCTTGATACCGTTACCAGAGGAGATTTCTTGAGTAGCCATACGCTTGATGCTTATAATGCTATGTTAGATTTGTTTGGCCCACCACCTCTTTTGGTTAATGGAACTGTTTTAACTTTTGAAATTATTGAAAATAAGGTTGCCACATTTGAGTTGATTGAAAATTTGGATAAAAAGATTCATAATCACATTACCCAATATGGATCTAGGGTTGGAGTTACTTTGAAAAATCTTAAAGAAAAAGAACCAATAGTTAATGAAAAAAATAGATCTAGATTTTGCAAGAATCGGTAAACTTGAGGATATCATTACCAACTTAGGTTCCGCATTTTCTTCCATGAAAAACACTCCAAAACCCCCTACCAAAACTGCCAAGTTTATTTATGTTCCTAAAAATAAGGGCGAATCTTCTAATAAGGGAGACGCGGATCTCAAATCCATAAGTGTTCATCCCAATTGTCTCTCTATCGTTAAGGAACCTTTTGCTACAAACGAATTTCTTGAATTTTTGCCTAAAGGTTTAATCATTGCTAAAAAGGGAGAAACCCTTAAAGATTATAAGTGCTCTATTGAGGAATTGAGTGCCAAAGATGGCACTACTTAGATATATCTTCACTTTTATGCCTAGCTAGGGGCGTTAAACGATAATGCTAATTGGGAGGCAACCCAATTTTATTTGTGTTTTTTTATTTTTGTTTCTGTTTAGTAATAAATTTTGCATCTACCTTATGTTTAGATGTGTTTTTATGTTTTAATTAGTGTTTGTGCCAAGTAGAACCTATAGGATAACCTATGATGATAGTTGATTTGATTCTGCTGAAAAACAGAAACTTTGCGCGCACGAAATTAGTTTTGTTAAATCACAGAAATGTGTGTTTGCGTTGATTCTTTTTAATGATGATCAATAGACAAATTTTCCAGTACTTCCTATTTTGGTAGGATTTTTAGAGTTCAATAAGTTTGCGATAGTTACAGATTGCTACAGACTGTTCTGTTTTAGACAGATTCTGTTTTTCGTGTGTTGTTTGCTTATTTTGATGCATCTATGGCTAGTATTAAGTGGTATGAACCATATCGAACTTGGAATACAGTAGGTTTAACACCAAAATAAATGAATAATGAGTTCATTACAGTACCTTATGTGGTGGTTTTGTTTTCTTTCACTAACGGAGCTTATAAGATTTCCTGTTGAGTTTTGTGTTGTGAAGTTTTCAAGTTTTGGGTAAAGCTTTGATGGACTATGGAATAAGGAGTGGCAAGAGCCTAAGATTGGGGATGCCCATGGCACCCCAAGATATTCAAGGATAGCCAAAAGCCTAAGCTTGGGGATGCCCCGGGAAGGCATCCCCTCTTTCGTCTTCGTTCATTGGTAACTTTACTTGGAGCTATATTTTTATTCGCCACATGATATGTGTTTTGCTTGGAGCATCGTGTATGATATTAGTATTTTCTTTTTAGTTTACCACAATCATCCTTGCTGTACACGCCTTTTGGGAGAAGCCTACTTGATTGAATTTGTTAGAATATGCTATGTGCTTCACTTATACCTTTTGAGCTTGATAGTTTTTGCTCTAGTGCTTCACTTATATCTTTTAGAGCACAGCGGTGGCTTAATTTTGTAGAAATTGCTAGTCTCTCATGCTTCACTTATATTATTTTGAGAGTCTTTTAGAACAGCATGGTATTTGTTATGGTTATAAAATTGGTCCTAGAATGGTAGGCATCCAAGTTGGGTATAATAAAAACTATCATAGGAAGTGAATTCGATGCTATGATCAATTTGATACTTGATAATTGTTTTGAGATATGGAGGTAGTGATATTAAAGTCATGCTAGTTGGGTGATTATGAATTTAAAGAATGCTTGTGTTGAAGTTAGCAAGTCCCGTAGTGTCGGAGTAATGGGCCACGGGTAGGCTCACCCGAGTCCCAGAATTTATCAAGACCTTGGGCCGGCTCCGCCTTGCTGCGCCCCAAGATGAAGCTCCGCCCTCCGGGAGCCGGCAAGCCCAATGGCCGACTGCCAGAGGATGACTAACCACCAACAGATGGAATCACGAGCGGCCGGCCCCCGCCGGCCGGCCTCTATGGAAGACGGCATCCGGAAAACGGCCGTCGTGCACCCTCAGAGTTTGTGCCCCCATCAGGAGGACGAGACGGGGCGTGGCAACAGTGAAGCCCTCACCCCCGAATCCTGGGGTCAACGTGGCCACAATGTCCCATATGGGCGGATATCTCCGCATGGCGTGGCACTATTGCCACTCTCCCCTGACATCACTCTGGGCAGGCGGAGCCCCGCTCCCCACGACGGCCTGTTGGTACGGCCCGCAGGCTGCGGGCCCTACCGGGTAGGGACATCCTAGAAGACGGTGCATGCCGAACCAGACGGACCAGAGAAGGGCTAGCCTCTAGCAGGCAGCCGCCCCCCTCCCTCGAAGCCCGTGCGCCATTAACCTGAAGAGACCAGGTGTGGCTACAGTGATCTCCCACCATGCGGTAGGGACTGTAGCCACACTGAGATGACCAAGCCAGCATCATTAGCAGCATGGCTACAGTGACCAGCCGCCAACCAGACCCGCCAGCGATGGGGACGGCCTGTCGGCTCCGTACCAAACCGGTCGGCGGGGCCCACCAGGCGGCGGGCCCCAGCAGTCGGCGGAGAAGCTGGAGACCGGAGACGCTGACAGCCGGGCCTGGCAGCCGGCCAGATTACCATTGTATCCCTAGGGGTAGGCCTATATAAACCCCCCAGGGCACCCATGCAAAGGGTTCCCACCCCATTAGACCTAGCCACATACCTAGGGCAGGAGAGAGCTAGCGTTGCCTTCTCCTTCCTCTAGCACACAGCTCGAGGAGCAACTTGTATCACTTGTGCCTTTAGTGATCATGCGGAGACCCCGTAGAGCAGGACTAGGGGTGTTATCTCCTAGGAGAGCCCCGAACCTGGGTAAAGTCCGCCGGCATTCATGTCTACGCCTCGTCTCGCTTTCGGGAACCGGGGATGTTCTACTCGCTCCCACAATGATAAGCCATCCTTCAGCATATGTCGCACCCAACCCCCGACATTTGGTGCCCACCGTGGGCCGAGGTGCACCTTCTCCCGGAGAACTGCTCTGGACGGGAACCTTGTTCCTTCCTGGCGAGCGAAGCCAGCCCAGCACGCCCGGTGGCGTCAGCCTCGACACCCGGCGGCGTCAGCCTCGACGCCCTGCATGGCGAGGAGATCACCTGCTCGGCGAGCTCCCTCGCCGACCTTGTTGGCGAGATTCACTTCTCCGACGAGCCGACCTCCGACGCAGGCGCTGGCTGCCCCGAGAGCCGCCTCATCAGCCTCCTTGACCAGCTTCACATCACCAGCGAGCCTGCTGTGGACCCGGAGTCTGTTGGCTCCACTGACCAGATGATCGTCGACTCCGACACGGCGTCGCTTGACGCGTTCCCCACTAATGTGGTGATCTACGACGAGCCGCCTCCCCGCGAGCACAGCGGCGGGAGCACCGTCACGGAGGTGCTCGTCATTAACAGTGGCGAGCGCTCGAATGGAGATACTCGAGACCCACTCGATGCAGCGTTGCGGGACTTGACGGCGCCCATCCCAGAAGACGTAGATGCCGAGATGCTGGAGGCACACCACGTCCAGCTTCTCGAGAGCGCTGCCGGCTGGCCAGCATACGACGCCTATCGGCGCGGGATGGACCGGGCCGTCGGCGGCACGCCGGCTCCTTGGGGGCCTAGCTGCATCGGCCCTGTCCGGCAGCGTGGCGAGACCATCGCCAGCATGTTCACGGCAGAATGCCCCATCTACGCCACGCCTGCAGAGAACATCTGGGCCGCCTAGGCGGTGATGGAGGACCTGGACAAATACGAGGACGACGAGCTTCGCCACATGACGGAGCGAGTCCAGCAGCTCCTAGACGCGGCTGCCGCGTTGCACGAAGCCGGCTGCCGCGCCGAAGAACCAGCACCATGGAATGACGAGCCGCCCCTTCGCCAAGAGCACGACGCGACATCCCGGATGCCGACTGGCGGCTCCCGTGGAAAGCGAGGCAACGAGACAGCGGCCAGCCGAAGCCGGACTCGCCTTTCCATCGAGCGTGACAAAGACGGTCGTCCTCGAGCGGTGGAGTGTCGAGGCGTTCCTCCGCCTCCTCCGCCTCGCGGAGCAAGATATCCCACTCCGCCGCCTGTCACGCACCCGACACTCGGTGACCGCCTTGGCCGCCAAGAGGGAGTCGGAGAGAATGACACCCACCATCGGATCGACCGCCTCAATCGATCCCTGGCGCTAGAAGAAGAAGATGCGCTGGGCCCGCCTTGTTTCGGCCCACGAATCCGGGATGAGCCCTTTCCCAAAGGGTTCACCCTCCCTTGAGATACGCCCAAGTACACCGACTCCATGAAGCCGGAGGACTGGCTGGTCGACTACTCGACAGCCGTCAGCATAGCAAACGGAAACAAGCGCGTTGCCGTGAAGTACGTCCCACTCATGCTTCAGGGCACTGCCCGAACATGGCTCAACAGCCTGAAGCCCCGCAACATCAACAGCTGGGTTGATTTCACCGAGGCCTTCATCCGTAACTTCACCAGCACCTACAAGCGGGCTCCCAAGCCTCGACAGCTCTCCTTGTGCGTCCAAGGGCCCACAGAGTCGACTCGTGACTACCTCACGCGCTGGACCGAGCTGCACAACTCCTGCAAAGGCGTGCACGAGGTGCAGGCAATCAAGTACTTCACCGTCGGGTGCCGAGAGGGCACCCTCCTCAAGCATCGACTTCTCTGCGACGAGCTCGAGACGCTCAGCCAGTTGTTGATCATCGCCGACAAGCACGCCACGGCTGACTCCTCCATGAAGGCGGAAATCCTAGTTGACGCATCCGGCAAGGTGGCACCTCAGGCCCCTCAGACTTCGGCGGGTGACACCAGTTGGCGACAGCAACCAGGTGACAACAAGCGGAAGGCCACCCAGCCGGCTTCCACTAGCCGGCAGGTGGCGATGATCGAGGATCAGCAGCCGGAAGGGGAGCCGGCACCCAAGCGGCAGAAGGGCGGCAAGTCCAATTGGTTGCCCGCCTTCTCTTACAAGCAAACTTTAGATGCACCCTGCAAGTTCCATAGCGGCGCAAAGCCGTCCAACCACACCACTCGGAAGTGTCACTGGCTCACCAGAATTGCCAAGGGAGATGGACTCCTGCCTCCTTCGCCTGCTGGACTGCCGCCTCCTCAGCCCCGGCAGCCGGCGGCCCGACCAGTCGGTGCCATCCAAGATGAGTACCCAAAGGAACACGGAGCCTATGTTGTGTTCACCAGCATGGCCAATGACAGACGCAGCAGACGACAACAACAACAAGAACTGCAAGCATTGGCCTCCAACACTCCAGAGTTCATGCATTGGTTCGAGAAGCCTATCAGTTGGAGCAGGGCCGACCACCCAGAAGTGATGCCTTCCCCTGGCTCATACGCCTTGGTCCTAGATGCTACCTTTGCAACGGAGAGGTGGGCAGCACGTTTCTCCAGAGTGTTGATAGATGGCGGCAGTAGTATCAATATCCTGTACCGTGACACGATGGAGAAGTTGGGAATCAAGCAGAAGCAGCTCATCCCCAGTCGGACTGTATTCCATGGCATAGTCCCTGGCCTTTCCTGCTCACCAATCGACAAGACCCAGATTGATGTTCTCTTCGGAGACAAGAATCATTTCCGTCGTGAGCCAGTTTGGTTTGAAGTGGTGGACCTCGAAAGCCCCTACCATGCACTGCTTGGCAGGCCAGCTCTGGCCAAGTTCATGGTTATCCCCCACTATGCCTACCTTAAGATGAAGATACCGAGTACCAAGGGGATCCTGACCGTAGTCGGAGACTACAAGAAGTCGGTCGCCTGCACCACAGATAGCAGCCGGCTGGCGGAGTCCCTCATGATCGATGCTGAGAAGCGACTCCTTGACCGGGTGGTGGCGTTGGTAGGCAAGAAGCCAAAAATGTCACCCATCCCCCAGGAGTCGGAGGTTGAGGGCTCGTTCAAGCCGGCCAAGGAAACAAAGAAGATACCCCTGGACTCGGAGCACCCAGAGAGGCACGCTATCATAGGTGAAAACCTTGACAGCAAATAGGAAAGCGAGCTCGTCGATTTCCTTCATGAGAATCGGGACATCTTCGCATGGTCTCCCAAAGACATGCCAGGTGTTCTGACGGATTTCACCGAGCACAAGCTACATGTCCGACCTGACGCCAAGCTGGTCAGGCAGTCCTTGCGCCGCTTGTCGGAAGAGAAGGGAAGAGTTTTCGGAGAAGAGATGGCCCGGCTTCTAGCAGCCGGATTCATCATGGAAGTGTTCTTTCCAGAGTGGCTGGCCAACCCAGTCCTAGTGTTGAAGAAAAATAAGCAGTGGCGCATGTGCATTGACTACACCAGCCTCAACAAAGCCTGCCCCAAAGATCCCTTTGCTCTACCAAGGATTGATCAAGTGATAGACTCCACAGCCGGATGTGAATTGTTGAGTTTTTTGGATGCATACTCGGGGTATCACCAGATAATGCTAAACCCGGCCGACAGGCTAAAGACCGCCTTCATCACGCCATTCGGAGCCTTCTGTTACTTGACCATGACGTTCGGCTTGAGACACGCCGGCGCCACATTTCAGCGTTGCATGCAGAAGTGTCTCCTCAAGCAACTCGGCAGAAATGCCAATGTCTATGTGGATGATGTGGTGGTGAAGACAGAGAAGCGTGGCACGCTGCTAGAAGACCTCAAGGAAACTTTTGAGAATTTGCGCCGATTCCAGATCAAGCTCAACCCGGAGAAATATGTCTTTGGAGTACCAGCCGGCCAGCTCCTTGGCTTTCTGGTCTCAGAGTGCGACATAGAGTGCAACCCGGTGAAGATCAAGGCCATTGAGAAGATGGAAGTGCCCACCCGATTTCTCGACGTGCAGAAGTTCACCAGCTGCCTAGCATCAATTAGCCGTTTCATCAGTCGGCTGGGCGAGAAGGCCCGCCCTCTGTACCAACTTATGAAGAAGACCACTTTTTTCGAGTGGAACGACAAGGCGGACGAAGACTTCTCCCAGCTCAAGAAGATGTTGGCAACCCCACCTGTCCTGGCAGCCCCGACCGAGAAGGAGCCCATGCTCCTCTACATCGCTGCCACCAGTCGGGTTATCAGCACAGTCATTGTGGTAGAGCGCAAGGAGGAGGGCAGAGCATTGTCTGTCCAGAGACCGGTGTATTACTTGAGTGAAGTATTGTTCGCCTCCAAGCAAAACTACCCGCATTATCAGAAGATGTGCTATGGCGTGCACTTTGCCACCAAGAAGATGAAGCCGTACTTTCAAGAGCACCCAATAACCGTCGTCTGCACGGCTCCACTTGCTAAGATCCTGGGAAGCCGGGATGCTTCTGGCCAAGTGGGCCATCGATCTGGCCCCTTACACCATCTACAACCAGCCTCGCACCGCCATCAAGTTGCAAGTGTTGGCCGACTTCCTTGTCGACTGGGCCGAGACCCAGTACCTACCACCAGCACCAGACTCCACCCATTGGCGGATGCATTTTGATGGTTCAAAGATGCGCACCGGTCTGGGAGTCGGCATCGTCCTCACCTTTCCAAAAGGCGACAAGCTCAAATATGTTTTGCAAGTCCATTTTGCCGCCTCCAACAACATAGCAGAATATGAGGCACTCATACACGGACTCTGGCTTGCCAAGGAACTCGGCATTCGCCGGATCCTGTGCTATGGTGACTCCGACTTGGTGGTCCAGCAGTTGTCAGGCGACTGGGATGCCAAAGACACAAATATGGCAAGCTACCGTTTCCTCGTGCAGCAGCTCAGTGGATACTTTGACGGGTGCGAGTTCCTTCGCGTGCCAAGAAACGACAATGAGCAAGCGGATGCTTTAGCACGGATCGGCTCCACCCGCCAAGCGATACCAGCCAACGTCGCCTTGCAGCGCCTCCTCAAGCCGTCTGTCAAGCCATCTCCAGAGTCTGACTCCATCTTCATGTCGGCCCCTCCTGAAGCAGTCAGATCTGACTTGAGGATACCAGAAGCCGGCACGGGGACTTCGGCAGGTGGCCCGGGGACTGCAGTCGTCGCGCCCAGCCCAGGAATTCCAGAAGCCGGCCCGGGGACTTCGGCAGGCGGCCCGGGGACTGCAGTCGTCGCACCCGGCCCGGGAATTTCAGAGGCCGGCCCGGGGACTATAGCAGTCGGCCCGGGGACTTCTTCAAGACAGCAGGCGGCAACCGACTCCAACCCGCCGCCTCCCAGCCCAACCGCCCTTGTACAAGTTGCTGTTGTAGCAGTCGGAGAGATAGCAGCACCATCATGGGCTCAACCCATCCTCAA
This sequence comes from Triticum aestivum, assembly GCF_018294505.1. Lineage (NCBI taxonomy): Eukaryota > Viridiplantae > Streptophyta > Magnoliopsida > Poales > Poaceae > Triticum > Triticum aestivum. Next base: position 468,841,286 of record NC_057810.1, on the reverse strand, counting down.
ATTCCTGGTAAACAAAGAGCTGCCAGCCGACGAGACCCTGGCCCGACAAGTGCAACGACGGGCAGCGGCATACACCATAGTCAACAAAGAGCTGGTTCGGTGCAGTGTCACTAGAGTGTATCAGCGCTGTGTGGAGCCGGACTAGGGCCAAGCAATCCTCAGAGATATTCACCAGGGTGAATGTGGTCACCACGCAGCCTCGAGAGCACTCGTGGCCAAAGCTTTTCGTCATGGATTCTTTTGGTTGACTGCTCTTGAAGAGGCCAAAGAGTTGGTCCAGAAGTGCCAAGGGTGCCAAAGATTCCGCTCCAAGCCTCATTTGCTAGCTTCTGCACTCAAGACTATTCCGATTGCTTGGCCATTTGCTGTTTGGGGTTTGGATATGGTGGGACCATTCAAGACAGCCCATGGCGGCATGACTCATCTGCTTGTCACTATGGACAAGTTCACCAAGTGGATAGAGGCCAGGCCAATCAAGAAACTGAATGGGCCGACTACTGTGACTTTATCACTGACATCACCACTCGGTACGACATACTGCATAGCATCATCACCGACAATGGCACAAACTTTGCCAAAGGAGCCTTGGCTCGTTTCTACGCGACGCAGGGCATCCGACTAGACATAGCGTCCGTTGCCCACCCGCAGTCAAACGGCCAGGTTGAGCGACCAAACGGCCTCATCTTGTCCGGCATCAAGCCCCGACTGGTCGAGACTCTTGAGCGTTCGGTCGGCTACTGGCTCGATGAGCTGTCGGCCGTCCTCTGGAGCCTGTGCGCAACTCCTAACAAGTCGACCGGTTTCACACCCTTCTTCCTCGTCTACGGTGCCGAAGCCGTCATCCCGATGGACATAGAATTCGACTCCCCGTGAGTCACCATGTACACCGAGGCGGATGCCAAGGAGGCGCGAGAAGACGGCGTCGACCTGCTGGAAGAAGGCCAGCTGCTGGCACTCAGCCGGTCCGCCATCTACCAGCAGAGTCTACGCCGATACTACAACCGCAAGGTGAAGCCAAGATCCTTCCAAGAGGGAGACCTTGTGCTCCGGCTGATCCAGCGAACAGCCGGCCAGCGCAAGCTCTCGGCGCCTTGAGAAGGCCCCTTCATCATCAGCAAGGTGCTGGGCAACGACTCCTACTATCTGATCGACGCTCAGAAGCCCAGAGCGCGCAAAAGAGATGATTCAGGCAAGGAGACGGAGAGGCCATGGAATGCAAACCTCCTTCGGAGATTTTACAGTTGAAAGCAATATGTATCACGCTACCTTTTGTATTATGTACAAAGACTCCGGGTCCCCCGAGACGAACTCAGGGACTGCCCCCCTTTTATCTATATGATAAATATTATGCCCATGAGTGTGTTTCTGTTTTATGATTTCCGCCTGGCACCGGGTCGACCAGTCGGCCCGGAGGTTCACCGCCCTCAACTATATGCCGCCTCCTGTAGCCGGCCAAGTAATGTGTTGGCACCTAAAAACTTCTTCTGTCAGAAGCCACAGTTTGCAGAGCGACTGCATGGCGGGCAGAGGCGGCAAGACAGTGCCCACATGAAAAATGGTTAAGGAAAAAGTACCTATAGCCGAGGTCCGCACCATACATGCACGGCCAGCTGCCGAGCAACCGGCCGACCGGCCTCTGCCTCCCTTGCAAAAACCTCCAAACGGCTAAGTACTTGCCCTCCCGCAAAAAATCTAAGTACTCAAACCAGCCGCAGTCCGCAGAGCGGCTGCTTGGCTGGCAAGAGGATAGCTAAGAGAAGGCGGCAAAGGAAAAAAGCAAGGACTTCACGCAAGGAAAGGTAGAGATCGGTAGAACAAAGCATAAAGTTGCGATATAATATTTATATAGATAAAGGCCGATCGGCCGGCATTCAGCAAAGTTTAAGATACATCCCGCGGGTGGAATTGTGCGAATTTAACAAAGTGTTAAGAATAGCAAGCAGGAAAAGGAAAAAGATAAAATCCCTATGGAGCGGCGGAGGACTCCGGCTAGGCGTTCGGATCGGTAGTGCTGGTTGGCGCAGCAGACGGCTCTGGCTGGATGCTAGGGTCGGCAGTGCCGGTTGGCGCAGCAGACGGCTCCGACTGGATGTTGGGGTCGACGGTGCCAGTTGGTGCAGTAGGCGGCTCCGGCTGGACGACGATGTCAGCTGCGTCGACTGGAGCGATAGGCGGCTCTGGCTGGGTGCTGGAGTCGGCAACGCCAGTCGGGGTGGCGGAAGGCTGGATGACAAAGTCGGTGGCATCTATCGGAGGCACGAGTGGCTGGTCGGTCACCACCGGGCCGCCTCCAGCAGCAGCCAGCGCTTTGGGGCGCGGGTCGTTGCTTGAGGCCCGGTCGGGGTGGGGCTGATCATCCGCACCAGCCTCCGGCATGTCGATGTCGCTGTCCTCTTCCTCCTCCTCCTCCTCCTCATCCTCCTCCTCCTCTCCCTCATCTCCTTCGTCGCGGGAGTCGATGACTTCAGCCGAGTCCTCGCTATCCTCCGGGTTCAGCCTGAGCCACTCTTGTGGGGCTTCACCGCCTTCCTCGACTACCTCCAGAACGAAGATGCTGGTGTCGGTGAAGTCGGCGATCGCTGCCGCCCTGTTGACAAGTTCGGCCTCCACCGCTGCCAGCTCCTCCTGCACTTCCAGCCGGAATGTGGCCAGCTAGGCTAAGTCCAGCCCAGGATACCACCCCTTGACGAACTCAAGGGCGCGGCGCGCTCCTGCCCGGGCTGCAGAGCCTTTCATGGCCTCCAGGCGGCTGACCACCACCTCCAGCCAGTCGGCAGTCCGGCTTGGAGTGCGAGGAGCCGGTAGGCCTGGCCAGAGGGCGGCAATCGCCTGAGCCCCGACGCGCTGAAGACGGCGCAACACTTGATGCGCGGGCCGAAGGCGGGCTTGGATGCTAAGGATCTGCTCATTAAGGGTCCGGGGGGCGTCGGCAGCAATCTGCGCGCCTTCCGCCCTCCGCTCCTCGCACTGGGCCTCGATGGCTTGGCTCGTGGCGATGGAGTGACCCGGGAAGAAATCTGTTTGGGCAGAAATTAAGGAAAAACAAAGTCAAAAACAAGCAGTCGGCTTAGAAAAGGCCGGCAGCTCAAGACAACGAACAAGAAGAACAAAACTCACCATCAACCAGGTCCTCGATGCTGCTGAAGCAGGCCGTCGTCTGCGCCTCCTTGTCGGCCCAGGCGGCGCGCTCGGTTTCAAACTCCGCAAGGAGATCGGCCTCCTTCGCCTTCACATCCCGTTGGGCCGTGTTGAGAGCCTCCGTCTACTCGGCGAGCTTGGCGACCAGCCGGTCCTGCTCCTTGGTCAGCTTGCTGCACTCTGCCTCCTTGCCATGCAGAGCAGTGTTGGCTTCGCCCGGCTGCTGCTGCAAGGCGGTGTTGGCCTCTGAAAAAAGGGGAAAGAAGAAAGAGCATCAGTCAAGAAGACAAGGCGGAATGTAGTTGCCGGGGAGATCCGGCCCGACTGCTCAGCATTCGGCCCGAACCTCGGGGACTACAGCCCGCGGGTGCGCCATCGCGCCCCCGCAGAGAAGAAGTAATTAGCAACAAAAGAAACACTGAGGAGATTCGGCCCGACTGCTCAGCAGTCGGCCCGAACCTCGGGGACCACAGCCCGCGGATGCGCCAGCGCGCCCCCACGAAGAAAGGAAGTCAGAGCTTACTCCGGCTCTCGGTCAGATGGGCGGTCTGCGTCTCCAGTTCCCGAACCCTGGAGTTGAAGGAGACGGCGCAGAGATTATGGTAGTCCGGCAGAAGGGATATCAAACAAGTCAACATTCAATATATACAAGTTGAAGTTCTGGACTGCCTGCTCAGCAGCCAGCCCGAAACTTGGGGACTACACCCAGTGGGTGCGCTGGCGCGCCCCCATGAAGAAAGCAACAAGATCAAGGAAAAAAGGAAAAGGAAAGTAAGGGAAGCTTACGCGGATGGCTGCCCGCGACTCCAGGAAGGCCTCGTTGCAGCGCCTGAGAGCTTCGGCTTTGGCCCGGAGCTTGGCCTGAACGTCAAGGGACGCCTGGTTCAGGGCGCCCGTCCCGCCCCCATGTATCCAGCCTGCGGGCACGGTGCTGGTCGCCTCGGTGTCGGGGACCGAGGAGCTCGTGGCGCCGACCTCCAACGGCCGTGGCGCTGAGTCCGCCTTCTCAAGGCGGCGGCGCGTGGGTGTGCGGACCTCAGGAATCAGGTCCGTCACCACCGTGTCTTTGGTCGGTGGCACCGGTGGTGCAGCCGGCTGCTTGTCCTGCGTCCTGCTGGCTGGCGGCGGTGGCGGTGGCGGTGGCAGTGGCACAAAGACGTCTGGCATAGCCACGTCGCCACCCTCCCGCTCCCGGATCGGGTGATCGTCGCCGGCTCCTCCGGTCGTCACCATGAACTCAGGTGGAGGCGGCGCGGTGTTCAGGGGCGTCACGAGCAACGACTCTTTGCGTCGTGCGGCCTCTGCGAGCCGCTCCTTCTCCGCGGCTTCGGCCTTTGCCTGCGCTAGTGCTCTCTCAGCAGACGCGGCGGCCTTGTTCGCCTGCTCCTTGTCCAGACGGTCGGCATGTTCCTCACGCGCCTCCCACGCGTTCCGCTCTGTCGCCTCCCGGAGGTCGGCGGCCGGGTCAATTCGACGGCTGGTGGAGGAGGTCGCCGCCGACCTGATGACCGAGGCGGCGCTCGACTTCTTGAGGGTCAGCGGGGCCCTGAAATAAGAAGAGAAGTCAAAAAGCTCTCAGGCCTGATTGGCAAGAAGATGGAAAACATGGAAAGGATACTTCTGCCGACACCATGACGGGCACCTTCGGCTGCCTCTGATACTTGGCCACCTTGGCCGCGGCTTCTTTCGCTTGGTCGCCGCGGCCGGGTTCTTGGGCTTCTTCGGGGTGCTGCCAAATAGGGCAGCGCCCTGCTTCCGCTTGCGCTTGCTGCCATGGGCGGGCGGCCCAGAAGAGGGGCCTGCACTGGTGTTGGCAGTGCTCCAGGTGGGGCGCAGTTCATCATCACCGTCATCGTCGTCGAGCCAAGTCCCCACGCCGCCACCTTCCTCGGAGCCGCCTGCTCCGCCGCCGCCGCCTGTTGCGTCGTTCGCCAGGGCGGCCGCCCCCAAGTCGGGGTCGTCCAAGTCACTCACTGCACTATCCGGCCGGTAGTCATCACCCGGCCCCAGGAGGGCGGCCGTCGCCTCGGACATATAAATCTACGATCAGAAGGGAGTCGTATCATGACAAGAACAAGACTGAAAAAACAGATCAGAAGGAAAAAATGAAGAGACTTACGGTAGGCGGTGGATCGTCGTGCGAGTACGGCCGCTTCCCGTGCCACCACTCTCCTCCGACACCTTGAGGTCGGAGATCTCATTCACCATTCGCGCGACCTCGGCAGTCGGCATCTGCTTCGTGCACAGCCGGCTGGGGTCGGGGTGCCCACTCATCCGGAAGATTGGATGAGGGCAGCTCTGGAGCGGGAGAACACGGCGCTCAACGAAGGCGATCAGGAGTTCAGAGGCCATGAGGTCCTCCGACTCTTGGAGCACCTGGAGTCGGCCGATGGCGGCCGCTGCATCCGGCGTCACCGGCTTCGGCTTGTAGCCCCAGTTAGGCCGGAGTCCGATGGGAGGGCCGGCCTCGTAGGCCGGCAGGTTGAGGAAGTCGGCAGCCGGATCTACGTTCTCGACGTAGAAGTAGGACTGCTGCCACATCTTCACGGACTGCGCCAGCTTGATGACGGGGAAGGCGTTCCGCTTCGCCGGCCGGCGCACGGCGACAAAACTGCCACACTCGGCCGCCGTATCCTTGGCGGAGGTGCCGAGCTTCCCGTAGAAGATCGCTCCCGCCAGCTTGAGTGTGGGGAGGACACCGATGTAGCCCTCGCACGCCGTGACGAAGGCGGAGAGCAGGGTCACGGTGTTGGGCGTGAGATGATGGGGCTGGAGGTTGTTGAAGTCGAGGAAGGAGCGGAGAAAGCCGCTCACCGGAAGGCTGAAGCCACGGAGGAAGTGTGAGCGGAACAGGACCCGCTCGTTCCCCCTCGGCGCCGGCGAGATCTCCTGCTCCGGCGGCACCCGCGCCTTGACGAATGCCGCGCTGGGCATCTGGCGCGTGTCGCGGAGGAAGGAAATGTGATCTTCGATCACAGTCGACCCCTCCCAATCACTGCCCTTCTCACGCGCCATGGCTTCGGGCGGGCTGCGTGAGGAGGAAGGATGCGACGACGGCAGTTCCACGCCAGCACTGGGCAGCAGCGGCTATCGAGGAGAGAGCGGGGAAGAAGAAAGAGTGGGAGGGGGCACGCAAGCTTTGCCGCACCCCTCCCTTCCCCCTACTTATAGCCCTCAGGCTATGAAGCCGAGGGGGCGGGGCGTGGGACATGGGATTAACTGCGCCCATGACCCCACTTCCCCCATTTATCGCAGGCATTCACCATGCCGCAAACGGTCGTGGGAATGGCAAGCGCCCCCCTCGGCACAGCGGATCCGCCTGGGTGCCGAGGCACGGTAGTGGCGGGCCCGGCCCGCTGTCACGTCCCATCGGGGGCGTGGGGTGGCAGGCTGGCCGGGCTGGCGCGCGCCGCGTGGCGTGACTGTGGAGGCGGCGGCCCACGAAGCTTCGCAGGCACGCCTCCTATTTTCCCCCCTGGAAGTTCAAAATCGAACAAATAGTTCTGCCTAGGCGAGGCCAGCTTCGGTAGTCGGCCAACCACGAGATGGACCAACGCTCTCCCGGAGCTCGGAGAGGGGGGAAGCCGCTGAGACTTCGCGGCCCCTCGACCACAATGCCTCACCGGCTTCGGGGACTACTGTCAGAGTAATGGGCCACGGGTAGGCTCACCCGAGTCCCAGAATTTATCAAGACCTTGGGCCGGCTCCGCCTTGCTGCGCCCCAAGATGAAGCTCCGCCCTCTGGGAGCCGGCAAGCCCAATGGTCGACTGCCAGAGGACGACTAACCACCAACAGATGGAATCACGAGCGGCCGGCCCCCGCCGGCCGGCCTCTATGGAAGACGGCATCCGGAAAACAGCCGCCGTGCACCCTCAGAGTTTGTGCCCCCATCAGGAGGACGAGACGGGGCGTGGCAACAGTGAAGCCCTCACCCCCGAATCCTGGGGTCAACGTGGCCACAATGTCCCGTATGGGCGGATATCTCCGCATGGCGTGGCACTATTGCCACTCTCCCCTGACATCACTCTGGGCAGGCGGAGCCCCGCTCCCCACGACGGCCTGTTGGTACGGCCCGCAGGCTGCGGGCCCTACCGGGTAGGGACATCCTAGAAGACGGTGCACGCCGAACCAGACGGACCAGAGAAGGGCTAGCCTCTAGCAGGCAGCCGCCCCCCTCCCTCGAAGCCCGTGCGCCATTAACCTGAAGAGACCAGGTGTGGCTACAGTGATCTCCCACCAGGCGGGAGGGACTGTAGCCACACTCAGATGACCAAGCCAGTGTCATTAGCAGCACGGCTATAGTGACCAGCCGCCAACCAGACCCGCCAGCGACGGGGACGGCCTGTCGGCTCCGTACCAGACCGGTCGGCGGGGCTCACCAAGCAGCAGGCCCCAGCAGTCGGCGAAGAAGCCGGAGGCCGGAGATGCTGACAGCCGGGCCCAGCAGCCGGCCAGATTACCATTGTACCCCTGGGGGGTAGGCCTATATAAACCCCCCAGGGCACCCATGCAAAGGGTTCCCACCCCATTAGACCTAGCCACATACCTAGGGCAGGAGAGAGTTAGCCTTACCTTCTCCTTCCTCTAGCACACAGCTCGAGGAGCAACTTGTATCACTTGTGCCTTTAGTGATCATGCAGAGACCCCGCAGAGTAGGACTAGGGGTGTTATCTCCTAGGAGAGCCCCGAACCTGGGTAAAGTCCGTCGGCGTTTGTGTCTATGCCTCATCACGCTTCCGGGCATCGGGGACGTTCTACTCGCTCCCACCAGCATAAGCCATCCTTTGGCATATGTCGCACCCAACCCCCGACACGTAGCATGCACGTATGGTTAAAGTTGTGTAACAAATTTGAAGCATGAAGTGTACCTGGCTTGTGCATCCTTATGAGTGGTGGTCGGGGACGAGCGATGGTCTTTTCCTACCAATCTATCCCTCTAGGAGCATGCACGTAGTGCTTGATTTTTGATGAATTCTAAATTTTTGCAATAAGTATATGAGTTATTTTGACTAATGTTGAGTCCATGGATTATAAGCACTTTTACCTTTCCATCATTGCTAGCCTCTTCGGTACCGTGCATTGTCCTTTCTCACCTTGAGAGTTGGTGCAAACTTCGCCGTTGCATCCAATCCCCGTGATATGATACGCTCTATCACACATAAACCTCTTTATATCTTCCTCAAAACAGCCACCATACCTACCTATTATGGCATTTCCATAGCCATTCCGAGATATATTTCCATGCAACTTTCCACTGTTTCGTTCATCATGATCATGACATACTTTACTTTTGTCATATTGACATTGCATGATCATGTAGTTGACATCGTATTTGTGGCAAAGCCACCATGCATAATTTTTCATACATGTCACTCTTGATTCATTGCACCATCCCGGTACACCGCCGGAGGCATTCATATAGAGTCATATCTTGTTCTAGTTTCGAGTTATAATCCATATGTTGTAATCAATAAAAGTGTGATGATCATCATTATTAGAGCATTGCCCAAAAAGAAAAAAAGGAAAAAAAAGAAAGGCCAAAATAAAAAAAATAAAGGCCAAAGAAAAAAAGAAAAAAAGAAAGAAAAAAGGAAAAGAAAAAATAAAAATAAATAAAAGGGGCAATGTTACTATCTCTTCTTCCACACTTGTGCTTCAAAGTAGCACCTTGTTCTTCATGTAGTGAGTCTCATATATTGTGCTTCAAAGTAGCACCATGTTCTTCATATAGTGAGTCTCATATGTTGTCACTTTCATATACTACTGGGAATTTTTCATTATAGAACTTGGCTTGTATATTTCTACGATGGGCTTCCTCAAATGCCCTAGGTCTTCGTGAGCAAGCAAGTTGGATGCACACCCACTAGTTTTCTTTTGTTGAGCATTCATTTATGGCTCTAGTGAATCCGTTGCATGGCAATCCCTACTCCTCATGTTGACATCAATTGATGGGCACCTCCATAGCCCGTTGATTATCCTCGTCAATGTGAGACTTTCTCCTTTTTGTTGTCTTCTCCACACAATCCCCATCATCATATTCTATTCCACCCATAGTGCTATATCCATGGTTCACGCTCATGTATTGCGTGAAGGTTGAAAAGTTTGAGATTATTTAAGTATGGAATAATTGCTTGGCTTGTCATCGGGGGTGTAGAATTTGGGAACATCTTTGTGTGACGAAAATGAAGCATATCCTAACTATATGATTTTGTAGGGATGAACTTTCTTTAGCCATGTTATTTTGAGAAGACATGATTACTTTGATTAGTATGCTTGAAGTATTACTATTTCTTTTATCAATATGAACTTTTATTTTGAATCATTTGGATCTGAACATTCATGCCATAATAAAGAAAATTACATTGAGAATTATGCTAGGTAGCATTCCACATCAAAAATTCTGTTTTTATCATTTACCTACTCGAGGACGAGCAGGAATTAAGCTTGGGGATGCTTGATACGTCTCCAACGTATCTATAATTTTTGATTGTTCCATGCTATTATATTACCCCTTTTGGATGTTTATGGGCTTTATTTTACACATTTATATCATTTTTGGGACTAACCTACTAACCGGAGGCCCAGCCCGTATTGCTGTTTTTTTGCCTATTTCAGTATTTCAAAGAAAAGGAATATCAAATGGAGTCCAAACGGAATGAAACCTTCGGGAGCGTGATTTTTGGGACGAACGTGATCCGGAGAACTTGGAGTGCAAGTCAAGAAGCAAACGAGGCGGCCAGGAGATAGGAGGGCGCGCCCACCCCTCTTGGGTGTGCCCCTGTCTCCTGGGCCCCACAGGCGGCCACCGACGTACTTCTTCCTCCTATATATACCTACGTACCCCGAGGGAGCCAATTAAAAACAATTTCCACCGCCATAACATCTTGTATCCGCGAGATCCCATCTTGGAGCCTTCGTCGGCGCTCGGCCAGAAGGGGAATCGACCACGGAGGGCTTCTACATCAACACCATAGCCCCTCCGATGAGTTGTGAGTAGTTTATCACAGACCTTCGGGTCCATAGTTATTAGCTAGATGGCTTCTTCTCTCTTTTTGGATCTCAATACAATGTTCTCCCCCTCTCTTGTGGAGATCTATTCGATGTAAACTCTTTTTGCGATGTGTTTGTCGAGATCCGATGAATTGTGGGTCTATGATCAAGTTTATCTATGAGAAATATTTGAATCTCTTCTGAATTATTTTATGTATGATTGAGTTATCTTTGCAAGTCTCTTCGAATTATCAGTTTGGTTTGGCCTACTAGATTGATCTTTCTTGCCATGGGAGAAGTGCTTAGCTTTGGGTTCAATCTTGTGGTGTCCTTACCCAGTGACAGAAAGGGTTGCAAGGCACGTATTGTATTGTTGCCATCGAGGATAAAAAGATGGGTTTTATTTCATATTGCTTGAGTTTATCCCTCTACATCATGTCATCTTTCTTAATGCATTACTCTGTTCTTATGAACTTAATACTCTAGATGCGTGCTGGATAGCGGTCGATGTGTGGAGTAATAGTAGTAGATGCAGGCAGGAGTCGGTCTACTTGTTGTGGACGTGATGCCTATATACATGATCATGCCTATATAATCTCATAATTATTCGCTTTTCTATCAATTGCTCGACAGTAATTTGTTCACCCACCGTAATACTTATGCTATCTTGAGAGAAGCCTCTAGTGAAACCTATGGCCCCCGGGTCTATCTTTTATCATATAAGCTTTCAATCTACTTTTATTTGCCTCTTTACTTTTTGCATCTATCTTATAAAATACCAAAAATATATTTATCTTATCATACTATCTCTATCAGATCTCACTTTCGCAAGTGGCCGTGAAGGTATTGACAACCCCTTTATTGCGTTGGTTGCGAGTTCTTTGTTTGTTTGTGTAGGTGCATGGGACTTTTGAGGAGCCTCCTACTGGATTGATACCTTGGTTCTCAAAAACTAAGGGAAATACTTACGCTACTATTGCTGCACCACCCTTTCCTCTTCAAGGAAAACCAAAGCAAGCTCAAGACGTAGCAATCATCTATTCTGAAGCTCACCGAGAACACTGTACCTACAAAATGTTATTCCCACTTCAGACATATGGTAAGTATTTGTACTAACTTATTGCAAAAGCTTTATGTTCGATTACTACATTTCTCGGAGTATTAATGGTTACCAATTGATAATCTAATATAGCCTAAGGACAACATTGATAATCAATCTGGTGGAGACTTGCTTGAACCTACATACACAACAAACAAAGATCCTACATTGAGTCTGACAGCATAAAAACAAATTGTATGTACTGCCAAATTTGCAGGCTTCAAATTTGTAGTCTGACACTAATTATTCAAACTATCAAACACTGCTCTAACATTGCAATCAATCGCATTGCAGAATGAATCGAGGATCAGGCATACACCATGAAAACTGCTTGACACGACAACAATACCAGATGTAGAAATCATTGAGGAGAAGAGCTCCTCAAGCACCTTGCTTTTGAGCATGGGCGTCTCATCCTCCTTCGGGAAGAATTCATCCTCTCGTGAACACATCCATGAGCTAAAACACATCATTGCAACTCAAGAGGGAGATGCAAAAAAGGCAACTGATATGTTTCATGAAGAGCTGAATGAAATAATTTTTGCCTAGATAGTAGAAACTAAAGAACTTAAGAAGAAGTAACTACAAGAGATTTAAGATTTCAAAATGGATCAGTAGAAAAAATCCACTGTCTTTGAAAAAAGTCAAAGACATATGGAGGCAATGCTCGGCCACCTGTTAAGGAAGTCCACACAGTTAGCACAAAACATCGTCTGAAAAACAACGATGGCCTCATGCTTATAGTCAACTTAATTTTACTTTGTTCGAGAATTTGTCCTATGCTTCTCCTTGTAAAATATCAGGATTCACTTATACTGGAAGATTTGTTGCCAATGTTTGAAATCACATGTTCCAGCGAATCAAATTTTTCAATCTATTTTTCTAAAATTTCAAATTAAGTACATATTCGCTGGCAAAATTAGTAGTAGATGAATTACATGGGTTTCTCTATGAGCGACGGTAATTGTGACGTAACTGCATGTCGTCAACAATGTTTGGTCCCACTTGTAAGAAGCCAGGTCAGCATCTTCTGGGCCATATGTCAGCAGCTTTGACTGGTCAAAACTAATGCCGAGATATTACTGACGAGACGGTCGACGATAAAACCCACGCCAGACCCACATGGAATAATCCACCTCGGCAACTGCTGGCACCACCTATCTGAATCTTTGACCCGTCAACCCCCCCAGACCGATCATCGGTGACAAATTATCATCACCAAAATGATCTTACGCGACAGAATGGGCTATCATAGGTGACAATCTGGGTCGTCAACGAAAACGGCGATTGGTAATATTATTAGGGTCGTCACCTAAAATGCGATCTTGTGGACGAAAAAAGTGTTATCGTGAAAGTTTTTTTTCTATCACGGCACTTCGGTGATGATGGGGGTGACATCCAAACAACGACACATGGGCATTTTCCATGATGAAAAAGGGTTATACGTGACACAAGTGAAACATCGCAAAATAGAGCAAATTTTGTAGTGCTTTTTGTATCACCATTATAAAATGTGCTTACACTATGTAAGTTGTGTTGAGATTGCATGAATATGATCCATCCAATGTTTGTATTATACATGTGCTTCTTCACAATGCATAGTTTGCTTCATACACATGATAGTTATGCTCTTCACTGTGTATGGTGTGCTTCATATACTTCACACTTGTGGTTCTACATTGTGGTCAATTTACTTCATTTCCATGCTCGCTCCGTGTTATTTCGTAGGCTTCATGTTTGTATTCAAACCAAACTATTTACAATTCCTCAATTTGTGCAGGGCTAACTTGAGCGGAATATCAAGCTTTACGAAATGTGAGCATGTCACAGTCATCGATGGCGGGCATGGCGGGCGATGTGAGATCAAACATATATGCGCCCAATGTTTTATCATTGTTTTGAAAGCAAACTAGCAAGACACACAACCAGTTGTCAAAGGTTAAGAGGGTCGGCCGGTCTCCCTTCTCCTCACCGAAATCTTGTGACCAACGATCTTGGTACCTCAGATTTATGAAATAAAGGGAGGTCGTCGATGATTGGTTAGATGTGGTGGATGGAGTAGAGTAGGGACGTATTGGGATATGACTATAGCGGTGGTGCGACATAGTGGGCAGAAAGTGTATAGAGCAACTAAATCACTAGTAAGTCAAAATATGCCATCACAACACATGGAATTGTACCTGAAAAATAAAGGAGGCAGACCACATCATACTGCCTAGAGAGACAAATGACTGAAATATGAAGCATGGTTTGTAGTGTTGGAAGCAAAAAAATTATATGATGAAAGCAAATTGAGCCTAGGAGGATTTGCTTAGGTAGCTGGAACATAGGGTCTCTGACAGGGAAGCTTCGGGAGCTAGTTGATGCAATAGTGAGGAGAGGTGTTGATATCCTTTGCGCCCAAGAAACCAAATGGAGAGGACATAAGGCGAAGGAGGTGGAGGATACCGGCTTCAAGCTGTGGTACATGAGGACGGCTGCAAACAGAAATGGCGTAGGCATCTTGATCAATAAGAGCCTCAAGTATCGAGTGGTAGACGTCAAGAGACGTGGGGACCGGATTATCCTGGTCAAGCTGGTAGTTGAGGACTTGGTTCTCAATGTTATCAGCGCATATGCCCCACAAGTAGGCCACAATGAGAACACCAAGAGGGAGTTCTGGGAAGGCCTGGAAGACATGGTTAGGAGTGTACCAATTGGTGAGAATCTCTTCATAGGAGGAGACTTTAATGGATGGGTACATCTAACACAGGTTTTGAAGGGGCGCATGGGGGCTTTGGCTATGGCATCAGGAATCAAGAAGGAGAAGATGTCTTAAGCTTTGCTCTAGCCTACAAAATGATTGTAGCCAACACCCTCTTTAGAAAGAGAGAATCACATCTGGTGACTTTTAGTAGTGGCCAACACTCTAGCCAGATTGATTTCATCCTCCCAAGAAGAGAAGATAGGCGTGCGTGCCTAGACTGTAAGGTGATACCTGGAGAGAGTGTTGTGGTGGTTCCTGACTTCCTCTTTCGAATTCGTGTCCAACGGGATAAGCGTGCCAAAGTCGCTAGAACAAAGTGGTGGAAGCTCAAGGGGGAGGTAGCTCAGGCGTTCAAGGAGAGGGTCATTAAGGAGGGCCCTTGGGAGGAAGGAGGGGATGCGGAAAATGTGTGGATGAAGATGGCGACTTGCATTCGTAAGGTGGCCTCGGAGGAGTTTGGAGTGTCCAGGGGAAGGAGAAGCAAAGATAAGGATACCTGGTGGTGGATGTCCAAAAGGCGATTAAAGAGAAGAAAGATTGCTTTAGACGCCTATACCTGGATAGGAGTGCAGACAACATAGAGAAGTACAAGATGGCGAAGAAGGTCGTAAAGCGAGCTATTGGTGAAGCAAGTGGTCAGGCATATGAGGACCTCTACCAAAGGTTGGGCATGAAGGAAGGCGAAAGGGACATCTATAAGATGGCCAAATCCGAGAGAGGAAGGCGAGGGATATTGGCCAAGTCAAATGCATCAAGGATGGAGCAGGCCAACTCTTGGTGAAGGACGAGGAGATTAAGCATAGATGGCGGGAGTACTTCGACAAGATGTTCAATGGGGAGAATGAGAGATCTACCATTGAACTGGACGACTCCTTTGATGAGACCAGCATGCGTTTTGTGCGGCGAATCCAGGAGTCTGAGGTCAAGGAGGCTTTAAAAAGGATGAAAGGAGGCAAGGCGATGGGCCCTGATTGTATCCCCATTGAGGTGTGGAAAGTGTTGGGGAATGTTGCAGAAAATAAAAAATTTCTACCCTTCACCAAGATCAATCTATGGAGTCATCTAGCAACAAGAGAGAGATGTGCATCTACATACCCTTGTAGATCGCGTGCGCAAGCGTTCAAGAGAACGGGGATGAGGGACTCATACTCGTCGTGATCCAAATCACCGGAAATCCTAGCGCCGAACGGACGGAACCTCCGCGTTCAACACACGTATGATCGGGAAGACGTCTCCTCCTTCTTGATCCAACAAGGGGGAAGGAGAGGTTGATGAAGATCCAGCAGCACGACGGCGTGGTGGTGGATGCAGCAGTGATCACGGTAGGGTTTCGCCAAGCTTCTGCGAGAGGGAGAGGTGGTGCGTGGGGAGAGGGAGGCGCCAGAGACTTGGGTGCGGCTGCCCTCCCTCCCCCCTTCTTTATATAGGCCCCCTGGGGGGCGCCGGCCCTAGGAGATGGGATCTCCAAGGGGGGGCGGCGGCCAAGGGGGTGGCTTGCCCCCCAAGCCAAGGGGGGCGCCCCCCACCCCTAGGGTTTCCTGCCCTAGGCGCAGGGGGAGGCCCGGGCGCACCAGCCCACTAGGGGCTGGTTACCCTCCCCACTTCAGCCCACGGGGCCCTCCGGATAGGTGGACCCATCCGGTGGACCCCCGGGACCCTTCCGATGGTCCCGGTACAATACCGGTGACCCCCAAAACTTTCCCGATGGCCGAAACTTGACTTCCTATATATGAATCTTTACCTCCGGACCATTCCGGAACTCCTCGTGATGTCCGGGATCTCATCCAGGACTCCGAACAACTTTCGGGTTACTGCATACTAATATCTCTTCAACCCTAGCGTCACTGAACCTTAAGTGTGTAGACCCTGCGGGTTTGGGAGACATGCAGACATGACCGAGACGCCTCTCCGGTCAATAACCAACAGCGGGATCTGGATACCCATGTTGGCTCCCACATGCTCCTCGATGATCTCATTGGATGAACCACGATGTCGAGGATTCAATCAATCCCGTATACAATTCCCTTTGTCAATCGGTACGTTACTTGCCCGAGACTCGATCGTCGGTATCCCAATACCTCGTTCAATCTCGTTACCGGCAAGTCACTTTACTCGTACCGTAATGCATGATCCCGTGACCAGACACTTGGTCACATTGAGCTCATTACGATGATGCATTACTGAGTGGGCCCAGAGATACCTCTCCGTCATACGGAGTGACAAATCCCAGTCTCGATTCATGCCAACCCAACAGACACTTTCAGAGATACCCGTAGTGCACCTTTATAGTCACCCAGTTACGTTGTGACGTTTGGCACACCCAAAGCACTCCTACGGTATCCGGGAGTTGCACAATCTCATGGCCTAAGGAAATGATACTTGACATTTGGAAAAGCTCTAGCGAAACGAACTACACGATCTTTGTGCTATGCTTAGGATTGGGTCTTTTCCACCACATCATTCTCCTAATGATGTGATCCCGTTATCAATGACATCCAATGTCCATAGTCAGGAAACCATGACTATCTGTTGATCAACGAGCTAGTCAACTAGAGTCTCACTAGGGACTTGTTGTGGTCTATGTATTCACACGTGTATTATGATTTCCGGATAATACAATTATAGCATGAACAATAGACAATTATCATGAACAAAGAAATATAATAATAACCATTTTATTATTGCCACTAGGGCATATTTCCAACAGTCTCCCACTTGCACTAGAGTCAATAATCTAGTTACATTGTGATGTATCAAACACCCATTGCGTTCTGGTGTTGATCATGTTTTGCTCTAGGGAGAGGTTTAGTCAACGGATCTACTACATTCAGGTCTGTATGTACTTTACAAATATCTATGTCTCCATCTTGAACATTTTCACGAATGGAGTTGAAGCGACGCTTGATGTGCCTGGTCTTCTTGTGAAACCTGGGCTCCTTGGCAAGTGCAATAGCTCCAGTGTTGTCACAGAAGAGTGTGATCGGCCCCAATGCATTGGGTATGACTCCTAGTTCGGTTATGAACTCCTTCACCCAGATAGCTTCATGCGCTGCCTCCGAGGCTGCCATGTACTCCGCTTCACATGTAGATTCAGCCACGACACTCTGCTTGCAACTGCACTAGCTTACTGCCCCACCATTCAAAATATACATGTATCCGGTTTGTGACTTAGAGTCATCCAGATCTGTGTTGAAGCTAGCGTCGACGTAACCCTTTACGATGAGCTCTTCATCACCTCCATATATGAGAAACATATCCTTAGTCCTCTTCAGGTACTTAAGGATGTTCTTGACCGCTATCCAGTGTTCCATGCCGGGATTACTTTGGTACCTTCCTACCAAACTTACGGCAAGGTTTGTATCAGGCCTGGTACAGGTCATGGCATACATGATAGACCCTATGGCTGAGGCAAAGGGGACGACACTCATCTTTTCTCTATCTTCTGCCGTGGTTGGACATTGAGCCGAGCTCAATTTCACACCTTGCAACACAGACAAGAACCCCTTCTTGGACTGATCCATATTGAACTTCTTCAATATCTTATCAAGGTATGTGCTTTGTGAAAGACCTACGAGGCGTCTTGATCTATCTCTATAGATCTTGATGCCTAATATGTAAGCAGCTTCTCCATGGTCCTTCATTGAAAAACACTTATTCAGGTAGGCCTTAATGTTGTCTAAAAGTTCTATATCATTTCCCATCAAAAGTATGTCATCCACATATAATATGAGAAATGCTACAGAGCTCCCACTCACTTTCTTGTAAACGCAGCCTTCTCCATAAGTCTGCATAAACCCAAACGCTTTGATCATTTCATTAAAGCGAATGTTCCAACTCCGAGATGCTTGCACCAGCCCATAGATGGAGCACTGGAGCTTGCATACCTTGTTAGCATTCTTAGGGTCGACAAAACCTTCCGGCTGCATCATATACAGTTCTTCCTTAAGATGACCGTTAAGGAATGCCGTTTTGACGTCCATTTGCCATATCTCATAATCATAGTATGCGGCAATTGCTAACATGATTCGGACGGACTTCAGCTTCGCTACGGGAGAGAATGTCTCATCGTAGTCAATCCCTTGAACTTGTCGATAACCCTTAGCGACAAGTCGAGCTTTATAGATGGTAACATTACCATCCGCGTCCGTCTTCTTCTTAAAGATCCATTTGTTCTCTATCGCTCGCCGATCATCGGGAAAGTCTGTCAAAGTCCATACTTTGTTTCATACATGGATCCTATCTCAGATTGCATGGCTTCAAGCCATTTGTTGGAATCTAGGCCCGCCATTGCTTCTTCATAGTTCGAAGGTTCACCATTGTCTAACAACATGATTTCCAGGACAGGGTTGCCATACCACTCTGGTGTGGAACGTGTCCTCGTGGACCTATGAAGTTCAGTAGTAACTTGATCCGAAGTACCTTTATCATCATCATTAGTTTCCTCTCTAGTTGGTGCAGGCACCACAGGAACATCTTCCTGAGCTGCGCTACTTATCGGTTCAAGAGGTAGTACTTCATCAAGTTCCACTTTCCTCCCACTTACTTCTCTCGAGAAAAACTCTTTCTCCAGAAAGGACCCATTCTTGGCAACAAAGATCTTACCCTCGGATCTTAAGTAGAAGGTATACCCAATGGTTTTCTTAGGGTATCCTATTAAGAAGCATTTTTCCGACTTGGGTTCGAGCTTTTCAGGTTGAAGTTTCTTGACATAAGCATCGCATCCCCCAAACTTTTAGAAACGATAGCTTAGGTTTCTTCCCAAACCATAATTCATACGGTGTCGTCTCAATGGATTTAGACGGTGCCCTATTTAAAGTGAATGTAGTTGTCTCTAGAGCGTATCCCCAAAATGATAGCGGTAAATCGATAAGTGACATCATAGATTGCACCATATCCAATAGAGTGCAATTACGATGTTCGGACACACCGTTACATTGAGGTGTTCCAGGCGGCGTGAGTTGTGAAACGATTCCACATTTCCTTAAGTGCGTACCAAATTCGTGACTTAAATATTCTCCCCCATGATCTGATCGTAGGAACTTTATCTTTCGGTCACGTTGATTCTCTACCTCATTCTGAAATTCCTTGAACTTTTCAAAGGTCTCAGACTTGTGTTTCATCAAGTCGACATACCCATATCTACTCAAGTCATCAGTGAGAGTGAGAACATAACGATATCCTCCGCGAGCCTCAACGCTCATTGGACCGCACACATCAGTATGTATGATTTCCAACAAGTTGGTTGCTCGCTCCATTGTTCCGGAGAACGGAGTCTTGGTCATTTTTCCCATGAGGCCTGGTTCGCATGTGTCAAACGATTCATAATCTAGAGACTCTAAAAGTCCACCAGCATGGAGCTTCTTCATGCGCTTGACACCAATGTGACCAAGGCGACAGTGCCACAAGTATGTGGGACTATTGTTATCAACTTTACATCTTTTGGTATTCACACTATGAATATGTGTAACATTACGCTCGAGATTCATTAAGAATAAACCATTGACCAGCGGGGCATGACCATAAAACATATCTCTCATATAAATAGAACAACCATTATTCTCGGATTTAAATGAGTAGCCATCTTGCATTAAACGAGATCCAGATACAACGTTCATGCTCAAAGCTGGCACTAAATAACAATTATTGAGGTTTAAAACTAATCCCGTAGGTAAATGTAGAGGTAGCGTGCCAACGGCGATCACATCGACCTTGGAACCATTCCCGACGTGCATCGTCACCTCGTCTTTCGCCAGTCTCCGCTTATTCCACAGCTCCTGCTTTGAGTTACAAATATGAGCAACCGCACCGGTATCAAATACCTAGGAGCTACTATGAGAACTGGTAAGGTACACATCAATTGCATGTATATCACATATAACTTTGGTTTTGCCGGCCTTCTTGTCCTCTAAGTACTTGGGGCAGTTCCGCTTCCAGTGACCACTTCCCTTGCAATAAAAGCACCCAGTCTCAGGCTTGGGTCCATTGTTTGACTTCTTCCCGGCAACTGGCTTACCGGGCGCGGCAACTCCCTTGCCGTCCTTCTTGAAGTTCTTCTTACCCTTGCCTTTCTTGAACTTAGTGGTTTTATTCACCATCAACACTTGATGTTCCTTTTTGATCTCTACCTCTGCTGATTTCACCATTGAATATACTTTAGGAATGGTCTTTTCCATCCCCTGCATATTGAAGTTCATCACAAAGCTCTTTTAGCTCGGTGGGAGTGACTGAAGGATTCTATCAATAACCGCGTGATCCGGGAGATTAACTCCCAGCTGAGTCAAGCGGTTGTGCAACCCAGACATCTTGAGTATGTGCTCACTGACAGAACTATTTTCCTCCATCTTACAGCTGAAGAACTTGTCGGAGACTTCATATCTCTTGACCCGGGCATGAGCTTGGAAAACCATTTTCAGCTCTTCGAACATCTCATATGCTCCGTGTTGCTCAAAACGCTTTTGGAGCCCCGGTTCTAAGCTATAAAGCATGCCGCACTGAACGAGGGAGTAATCATCAGCACGAGACTGCCAAGCATTCATAATGTATTGGTTCTCTAGGATGGGTGCTTCACCTAGCGGTGCTTCTAGGACATAATCTTTCTTTGCAGCTATGAGGATGATCCTCAGGTTCCGGACCCAGTCCGTATAGTTGCTGCCATCATCTTTCAGCTTGGTTTTCTCTAGGAACGCGTTGAAGTTGAGGTGGACACGAGCGTTGGCCATTTGATCTACAAGACATTTTGCAAAGGTTTTTAGACTAAGTTCATGATAATTAAGTTCATCTAATCAAATTATTCAATGAACTCCCACTTAGACAGACATCCCTCTAGTCATCTAAGTGAAACATGATCCGAGTCAACTAGGTCGTGTCCGATCATCATGTGAGACGGACTAGTCATCATCGGTGAACATCTTCATGTTGATCGTATCTTCTATCTGTGTTCCGAGGCCATGTCTGTACATGCTAGGCTCATCAAGTCAACCTAAGTGTATTGCGTGTGTAAATCTGGCTTACACCCGTTGTATTCGAACGTTAGGATCTATCACACCCGATCATCACGTGGTGCTTTGAAACAACGAACCTTTGCAACGGTGCACAGTTAGGGGGAACACTTTTCTTGAAATTATTTCGAGGGATCATCTTATTTAAGCTACCATCGTTCTAAGCAAATAAGATGTAAAACATGATAAACATCACATGCAATCAAATAGTGACATGATATGGCCAATATCATATTGCTCCTTTGATCTCCATCTTCGGGGCGCCATGATCATCTTCGTCACCGGCATGACACCATGATCTCCATCATCATGATCTCCATCATCGTGTCTTCATGAAGTTGTCACGCCAATGACTACTTCTACTTCTATGGATAACGCGTTTAGAAATAAAGTAAAGTAATTTACATGGCGTTCTTCAATGACACGCAGGTCATACAAAAAATAAAGACAACTCCTATGGCTCCTGCCAGTTGTCATACTCATCGACATGCAAGTCGTGATTCCTATTACAAGAACATGATCATCTCATACATCACATATATCATTCATCACATCCTTTGGCCATATCACATCACAAAGCACTTGTTGCAAAAACAAGTTAGATGTCCTCTAATTGTTGTTGCAAGTTTTTACGTGGCTTCTATAGATTTCTAGCAAGAATGTTTCTTACCTATGTAAAACCACAACGTGATATGCCAATTTCTATTTACCCTTCATAAGGACCCTTTTCATCGAATCCGCTCCAACTAAAGTGGGAGAGACAGACACCCGCTAGCCACCTTATGCAACTAGTGCATGTCAGTCGGTGGAACCTGTCTCGCATAAGCGTACGTGTAAGGTCGGTCTGGGCCGCTTCATCCCATGATACCACCGAAGCAATATAAGACTAGTAGTGGCATGGAAATTGACAACATCTATGCCCATAACTGCTTTGTGTTCAACTCGTGCATAGTAACTACGCATAGACCTAGCTCATGATGCCACTGTTGGGGAACGTTGCAGAAAATAAAAAAATTCTACGCTTCACCAAGATCAATCTATGGAGTCATCTAGCAACGAGAGAGAGATGCGCATCTACATACCCTTGTAGATCGCGTGCGGAAGCGTTCGAGAGAATGGGGTTGAGGGAGTCGTACTCGTCGTGACCCAAATCACCGGAGATCCTAGCGCCGAACGTATGGCACCTTCGCGTTCAACACACGTACGATCGGGAAGACGTATCCTCCTTCTTGATCCAGCAAGGGGGAAGGAGAGGTTGATGAAGATCCAACAGCACGACGGCGTGGTGGTGGATGCAACAGTGATCACGGCAGGGCTTCGCCAAGCTTCTGCGAGAGGGAGAGGTGGTGCGTGGGGAGAGGGAGGCGCCAGAGACTTGGGTGCGGCTGCCCTCCCTTCCTCCTTCTTTATATAGGCCCCTGGGGGGCGCCGGCCCTAGGAGATGGGATCTCCAAGGGGGGCGGCGGCCAAGGGGGTGGCTTGCCCCCAAGCCACGGAGGGCGCCCCCACCCCTAGGGTTTCCTGCCCTAGGCGCAGGGGGAGGCCCTAGGGGGGCGCACCAGCCCACCAGGGGCTGGTTCCCCTCCCCACTTCAGCCCACAGGGCCCTCCGGATAGGTGGCCCCACCCAGTAGACCCCCGGGATCCTTCCGGTGGTCCCGGTACAATACCGATGACCCCCAAAACTTTCCCGAGGGCCGAAACTTGACTTCCTATATATGAATCTTTACCTCCAGACCATTCCAGAACTCCTCGTGATGTCCGGGATCTCTTCCGGGACTCCGAACAACTTTCGGGTTACTGCATACTAATATCTCTTCAACACTAGCGTCACCGAACCTTAAGTGTGTAGACCCTACGGGTTCGGGAGACATGCAGACATGACCGAGACGCCTCTCCGGTCAATAACCAACAGCGGGATCTGGATACCCATGTTGGCTCCCACATGCTCCTCAATGATCTCATCGGACGAACCACGATGTCGAGGATTCAATCAATCCCGTATACACTTCCCTTTGTCAATCGGTACGTTACTTTCCCGACACTCGATCGTCGGTATCCCAATACCTCGTTCAATCTCGTTACCGGCAAGTCACTTTACTCATACCGTAATGCATGATCCCGTGACCAGACACTTGGTCACATTGAGCTCATTATGATGATGCATTACCGAGTGGGCCCAGAGATACCTCTCCGTCATACGGAGTGACAAATCCCAGTCTCGATTCGTGCCAACCCAACAGACACTTTCGGAGATACCCGTTGTCGGTGTCAAAACAGGCGGATCTCGGGAAGGGGGTCCCGAACTGTGCGTCTAGGCGGATGGTAACAGGAGACAAGGGACACGATGTTTTTACCCAGGTTCGGGCCCTCTCGATGGAGATAAAACCCTACTCCTTCTTGATTGATATTGATGATATGGGTAGTACAAGAGTAGATCTACCACGAGATCAGAGAGGCTAAACCCTAGAAGCTAGCCTATGGTATGATTGTTGTTCGTCCTACGGACTAAAACCCTCCGGTTTATATAGGCACCGAAGAGGGTTAGGGTTACACAGAGTCGGTTACAATGGTAGGAGATCTACATATCCGTATCGCCAAGCTTGCCTTCCACGCCAAGGAAAGTCCCCTCCGGACACGGGACAAAGTCTTCAATCTTGTATCTTCATAGTCCAGGAGTTCGGCCAAAGGCTATAGTCCGGCCATCCGGACACCCCCTAATCTAGGACTCCCTCAGTATCCCCTGAACCAGGCTTCAATGACGATGAGTCCGGTGCGCATATTGTCTTCGGCATTGCAAGGCGGGTTCCTCCTCCGAATACTTCATAGAAGATTTTGAACACAAGCATAGTGTCCGACTCTGCAAAATAAGTTCCACATACCACCGTAGAGAGAATAATACACAAATTCAATCTGCTGACGTATTCCGTGGCGTGACATCACACCATGGCCAAGCCTTTATTCAAATCGTTTTTACTGTTCCACCTCAGCGTGTTTAGCGAGGCGGTTTCCTTGGCACGTCTTGTCAAAGCAGAGATCGTGTCCCCTTATTCCGGGATTCTCATCAATGCGGGCGTGGGTAACGCAACCGCGCCATTGATTACAGCGCTTGGGAGATAAGCAAGTTTTACTAGGCTGGTGGGGACGCATAGTTTCGTCCGTCCATATAAGGGGATAAAGATCCACCTTTTTACCTACGCCTTCTTCCTCCTTTTCTTATCCATTTCCACGCACTCGAGCTCCAGCGCCCAAGTCCGCACATCTCGCGTCAACCTTCCCCAGCCATGTCCGAAGCGGGAGGCAAGTGGATGGCCTCCTCCGTCACAGAGGGGCACATCAAGAGGGTGCGGAAGGCCGGATACTTGTCCAGCGACATCGCCCATCAGCTCCCCGACAAGGGGCAGCTCATCCCCACCCCCGGGCCCCATGAGAGGGTGGTGTTCCTCACCCACTTCCTCTGCGGACTAGGTTTTCCACTTCACCCATTTGTCCGGGGGCTCATGTTCTACTACGGCCTGGATTTCCACGATCTGGCCCCGAATTTCATCCTCAACATCTTGGCGTTCATCATCATGTGTGAGGCCTTCCTCTGCATCAAGCCCCACTTCAGCTTATGGCTGAAGACCTTTAATGTCAAGCCGAAGGTAGTGGGGGGCCAGCAGGCGGAGTGTGGAGGCACCATGGTGGGCAAGATGCCCAATGTTATAGTGCTCGAGGGCTCCTTCGTGGAAACCATCAAAGGGTGGCAATCAGGGTGGTTCTACATCACCGAGCCGCGTGACCCTGAATGGGCAGTGGCCCCCGAGTTCCGATCTGGCATCCCCACACGGCTCACCTCCTGGAAAGAGAAGGGCCTGACATGGGGTAATTTGGAAGAGCTGACCAGACTCCAAACATGCGTCCAAAACCTTGTGAACAAGAAGATCAAGCTCGTCAACGTAGTCCAGGTCATGCTCATCCACCGGATCCTCCCGTGCCAACAACGGGCCTTCAGCTTGTGGGAGTTTGATCCGGCACAGCACCAAACCTTGAGCAGGCTCTTCGACACTACGTATGAAGATGCCTGGAAGGTGCTGTTCAAGGGCGCCGAGGCTCCCGCATCCACTACCGAAGATCGTGAATTCAGCTCGCAGCGTCAAGCCGGCGAGGTAAGTTATTTTACCCTTTACAGTACACTTATTTTCCATAGTTTAACTCTATGCGGGATCTAAACTCCCTTACCTTTGATAGGCCTGGCAGAAGAAGTACAGGCAGGTTAACTGCCCGGCTCCCTTGCCAGAAGACCCAGCAGACGCCCGATTGACGGAGCTGCTGGTTCCGGCACCTTACGTGGTGCCGGAGAAGAAGGCCAAGAAGAAGGCCAAGAAGAAGGCCACGGGAACTCGAAAGAGTTCCCGGCGCCAGGTGTTGTCGGCTCATCGTCCGACGACTCCGAGGTGGACTCCTCCCGCGAAGGCGAGGAGGAAAAAGAGGCCTCTCCCCCAGCGGGGGGAGAGAAGAAAAGGAAGGCCGCCCCAATGGGGGAGGATGAAGGGTCCAAGAAGGGAAGGACCCTCCCTCCGGACTACTCTATCAACATCGACGACGGCGAAGAGGAGTGGCCACTGAGGACTAAGCCCCTGGTGACATCGTAAGTGTCCGGATACCAGAATAACTCATGGCGTTTTGTTTGTCGTACAGGATCTCCTGACGCCGAACATAACCCTGCAGCCCGCCCAAGGACGGGTCGACACTTCAACGAGCGGCTCCCTGGCATCATCGGACGTGAATAGCACTTCACTTCCGGCCGTCTCCTCTCCTCGCGCTACGGATAACGCTGAGGTGGGGTCCCAAAAGGGGCCCAGCCAGGAGGAGGAGGTCCCGGAGGTGCCGCTAGGCAACCTCCCAGACTTTGGGCGCAAGGGGGATCATACCCCGAAGGGTTCTGAGTCCGGCCCTGGGCCGGACTCCGCACCGGAACCTTCAGTGGTTCCGGAGTTCGGCGGGCGGCCCCTTCGTAAGAAGGGCGAGACTGCGACACCGGTGACCTCCGTCCAACCGGAGGCACCGGGTAATTTGCTGGAGGCGCTTAACGGCGCCTCCATCAACGAGGAGCACCGCACTGTTATGAGTGTGGTGATCCAGAAAGTTTAGTCCGCCAAGAGCGGGCTGACTGAAGCCTGTGCCAGCCTTCTAACAGGCTTTGAGGTATGTATTTAAGATATGTAAAAATATTACCGCATAGACAATAGCCCCTGATGCTCAGTTTGGTGTTCAGAAAGAAAAGCCGAATTGAGGATCTAAAAAGATGTACGCAGGAGTCTAACATAAGTATGTCAATATGGGAATGCAGGCTGCACTGCTGACTTCTGCCGCACTGACTGCGGAGGTCAATGCATTGAAGCAGAGCCTCGAGCGGTCCGAGAACAAGCTCGGCCTTGCCAAGAAGCAGCTCGAGGACAAGGAAGGTAAGTAATACCTTATGGATGTATATAAAAGATGTGGTTGCAAAAAATAACAGGAATAACGTGAGAATTGCAGGGGCCATGAACGAGGTGGCGACCCTGAAGGAAGCGGTGTCCAGGGCCGAAAGCAATGCGGCCACGGAACGCACCGAGCGAGAGAAGCAGGAGGCGCGGGTGGCAGAGGTGCGGCAAGAGCTCCAGGCTGTCCTGGAAAAACACGAGAGTTTGGAGCATGACTCAAAGACTCGAGAGTCCGAGCTTGCCTCGGCTCTTCAGAGCGCCAAAGCCGCTAAGGCCGAAGCCCAAAAAACCCTCCAGGAAATTGAGGCAATAAAGAAGATAGCAGCGGGTAAGGCATTCTTCATTCAAAGCAAGCATGTGAAAGTGAATTACTTGTTACTTACCCAAATCCGGAGCTCTCCAAGAGCATTTGCATATCTGCCCCGCAGTGTGTCCGACGCTGCCGCATTCTACCAGGCCGAGGAAGGGCGCTCGATGGAGAAGGTGTTCTGGTCTCAGTATGCTGAGGCCGGACACCCGGTGCCCTTGAGCAACCAGCTGAAGCAGCTGGTCGAGCTCCATAGGGTGGCCGAACAGGCCATGAAGGGCCTCATTGTTCGGCTGTGGCCTAAAGAAGCCATGCCTGGGAGCTACTCCGGGCTGGCGAGGCGGCTGGTGGACGCATGTCCATGGATTGAAGTCGTCAAGCGCTCCGTCTGTATCGAAGGTGCCCTTAGGGCCCTTGCCCGTGCTAAAGTGCACTGGGGCAAGATGGACGCTGAGAAGCTTGTGACGGACGCTCCACCGCCGGGCAGGGAGTATCGCAAGCCCGAGATGTATTATGCGGGCGTCCTGAAGGGTGCCCGCCTTATAGATGGTGAATGCTCCAAAGATGTAATTTTTGAGTGAACTCGCATTTGTTATCCTGTACGCTTGAAAACTTGTTCATATGCGCTAAGAAACGCTTGTGAATTTAAAATATTACCTTCTATGTGGTTGTTTATTAAATTTGAGAGATGGCGAGTCGTCGGCTTCTGCCCCCATGCCACGAGTGCTGGGGTGTTCGGGATAAACTTGAGCGCTCTTTTTCCCATTCTTGGGTCCTTCGAGGGAGGCGCTCAACGCAACGAACAAGGCAACCGGACTATAATGCTTGAACACTCTCACTTAGCCATAGAATTGTACAATTTTAAATTTCAGCGAAGCCCTTAGTATTCGGAAGACCGAGTTCGGGGCGCTATCCACGCCTGGGCCGGACAAAGCTGACTCCTCGCTCTAAGCGGCATAAGTCTTTAGGGACTCGAAAAACCTCTCGAACAACGACCGGCTCTCGCCTTATCATGACGGTCAGTTTTAGCTTTCTCCACTGAGGTGCTTAACAAGCGCTACCTTAGCCGATATAACGGAACATAAGGTACCAAAACATGGGAGCTGGGCAAACCCAACTATTGACCCAAGACATGATTCGGAGCCGATGCATATAATGCTATAAGTTCGGGGTGCCGCACTTGTGAAAGTGTTCAGACTTATCACACCATATTTTGGGGTACTTAAGCCCCTGGTGTATTTGGCCGTACCAAAGCGTACGGATGCAACATGTCATAAGTGAACATGTATAGATAAAAAAAGGAATGCAATAATAGGCAAAGGCTATGCATTGTTTATTCAAAAAAGCTACGGTAAAAGCAGAACGATACAAATAGTGCGATAAGCAAGGGACGGGACTATTTGACATGTCTCCCTCCAGGAGCGAGCTGCGGGATGATATGTAAAACAAGTATACTACTCGTTATAGAGACCACCTGGACACTCGACGTAGCTTTCTGCTTCCCTGGCTATTGCATCGTGTGTTCGGCAATTCTACTGCCGGACAGGGCTTCTTGAGAAAGGAGTCCTGAAAGTAAGAGAAAGAAAGAAGAATGACACAATTGGGAGCCCCTGGTGCGGCTGAGCCGCATTGTGGGCCTGCGTGGTTGTGCCCCTCCCCCTATGCCCATGGTATTTCCAGAGCGTAATTATGTACACGTAGTACTGGTTTCGCAATTTCGCGAGGGCTGGGGTTGGGGCCGCCTTGCTACGCGTGCTCGGAATGTGCCAGGCGGTCTTGTTGTTGGTTACTCTGGGCGCGCTTGATGGTCTCCGACCGTTTAATAGCCGGACTCGAGAATTGCCTTAAGAGGCTGCTTTGTACTTCTGCCGCGAGGGCCTCCGTGTGCTCCTCCGTTCGGAGAGAGCGTTCGGTGTTTCCGTTGACCGTAATGACTCCTCGAGGGCCTAGCATCTTGAGCTTGAGGTATGTGTAGTGCGGCACCGCATTGAACTTTGCAAATGTGGTTCGTCCGAGCAGTGCATGATAGCCGCTGCGGAACGGCACTATGTCGAAGATTAATTCCTCGCTTCAGAAGTTATCCGGTGATCCGAAGACCACTTCAAGTGTAACTGAGCCTGTAAAGTTGGCCTCTACACCTGGTATGACGCCTTTGAAGGTCGTCTTTGTGGGTTTAATCCTTGAGGGGTCTATGCCCATCTTGCACACTATATCTTGATAAAGCAGGTTCAGGCTGCTGCCACCGTCCATCAGGACTCTAGTGAGGTGAAATCCGTCAACGATTGGGTCTAGAACCAATGCGGCGAATCCTCCATGGCAGATTCTAGTGGGGTGGTCCCTTTGATAAAAATTGATCGGGCAGGAGGACCACAGATTGAACTTTGGGGCGACTGGCTCCATCGCATATACGTCCCTTGGTGCATGCTTCCGCTCCCTTTTGGGTATGTCGGTTGCGTATATCATGTTCACCGTCCGCACTTGTGGGGGGGAAGCCCTTCTGTCCTCTATTGTTCAGCGGCCGGGGCTCCTCCTCGTCATCGCTATGCAGCCCCTTGTCATTGTTTTCGGCATTTAACTTGCCTGCCTGCTTGAACACCCAACAATCCCTGTTGGTGTGATTGGCTGGCTTTTCGGGGGTGCCGTGTATCTGGCACGAGCGATCGAGTATTCGGTCCAAATTGGACGGGCCCGGAGTATTTCTTTTGAATGGCTTTTTCTGCGGACCGGGTTTAGAGCCTCTGAATCCGGCATTGACTACCCTATCCTCAGTATTATCGCCATTAATGCGGCGCTTGTGCTTGTTGCGACGCGACCTGCCGTTGTTGTCCTTGGTATCCGAATTACCAGGGCTCTTGGTCATATTGTTACTACGAGCTAGCCAGCTATCCTCTCCCGCGCAGAAGCGGGTCATGAGTGTTGTGAGGGCTGCCATGGATTTTGGCTTTTCCTGTCCTAGGTGTCGGGCAAGCCACTCGTCGCGGATGTTATGTTTGAAGGTTGCGAGGGCCTCTGCATCCGGACAGTCGACGATTTGATTTTTCTTGGTTAGGAACTGTGTCCAGAATTGTCTGGCCGATTCCTCTGGCTGCTGAATTATGTGGCTTAGGTCATCGGCGTCTGGTGGTCACACATAGGTGCCCTGGAAGTTATCGAGGAATGCGGCTTCCAGGTCTTCCCAACAACCAATTGACTCCGCTGGCAAGCTGTTAAGACAATGCCGAGCTGGTCCTTTAAGCTTGAGTGGGAGGTATTTGATGGCGTGTAGATCATCACCGTGGGCCATGTGGATATGAAGGAGATAGTCCTCGATCCAGACCGCAGGATCTGTTGTGCCATCGTATGATTCAATGTTTACCGGTTTGAAACCCTCAGGGATTTGATGATCCATCACTTCGTCTGTGAAGCATAGTGGGTGTGTGGCGCCTCTGTATTGGGCTATATCACGACGCAGCTCAAATGAGCTTTGTTTACTGTGTTCGGCCTGGCCGGAATTGCCATATCTGGCGTGACGGTTATCATCACATATCGTGGGGCGCCCACGCGATCCGTAGATCGATCTTGTTTGCCTTGCCTTGTCCTCCAATATATCCCGCAGGTCTGGCGCATTTTCCCGTGCCTTGGTATTTGACCAGCGTCGGGGTGCGGCTTGAGTGGAGGGCCGAGAGGCCTCTCCGTCGCGGCCACAAGGTGGCCGGTCGGCCGCATTATGCGTTGGTGATGTAGGTTTAGGTGCTTCCTCCTCTAATCGGGGTAGCATCCTGCGTTTTGGGTAGCTCTTGGAGGGGCGTTCAAGTTCATACTCTTCGGCCGCAAGGACTTCAGTCCATCTATCGACTAGCAAGTCTTGGTCAGCTCTAAGCTCTTGCTGCTTTTTCTTGAGGTTGCTTGCCGTGGCCATAAGCCTGCGTTTGAAATGCTCTTATTCGACGGGATCCTCAGGCACGACAAATTCGTCATCGTCGAGGCTTGCCTCGTCTTCGGAGGGAGGCATGTAATTATCATCCTCTACCTCTCTGCCTGCCGCTCTCTCATGAGGGCTGGCTTCTCCATCCTCCCGCACTAAATCCTGCTAGAGGGAGTTGTCTTCGGCACTGTCCGGGGTGTTATTGTCTCCCGTGCCGGAATCACCGTTTTTGCTGTGGCGGGATTTAGAGCGGTGCCGCTGACGTCGGCGCTTAGGCTGTTTCTTGGAGGGGTCATCCTCCGTTGTTCCATCACCATTCCCATCTTTTGGGATGTCCACCATGTAAATGTCGTATGACGAGGTGGCCTTCTAGTGCCCTGTAGGCGTTGGTTCTTGGTCGTCTCCTGCATTGTCGTCCATACCGTCGATGTCTTCAGAGTCGAAGTCGAGCATGTCGGTTAAATCATCGACAGTGGCTACGAAGTGGGTGGTGGGTGGGTTTTGAATTTCTTCGTCGTCTGCATCCCAACCTTCCTGACCATAGTCCGGCCAGGGCTCTCCTGATAAAGAGAGAGACTTTAGTGAGTTCAAGATGTCGCCAAAGGGTGAGTGCTGAAACATGTCCGCGGCGGTGAACTCCATGACCGGCGCCCAATCGGATTCGATTGGCAGGGGCGCGGGAGGTTCGGAGTCCGGAGAGGAGTCCGGCACCTTGGAGTCACGAGCTTCGCAAAGGACAGGGTTGGTGTTCGGCTCAATCGCCATAGAGATAGCAGCCCCCGAGGCGGTGTCCAGCCACCCGTCCTCAATCGGCGCAGTCGGCTCCGAGCTAAGGGTCAGAGCGGACACTGGTGCGGCCTCCAGGGCACTGTTCGGCGGCAGAGCTAGATCATGCCCATCGTGACAGTGCGGCGCGCTTGGCTGTGGCTCGAACCCGTCGAAGATCAAGTCTCCGCGGACGTCAGCCGTGTAGTTCAAACTTCCAAATCTGACCTGATGGCCAGGGGCATAGCTTTCAATCTGCTCCAGATGGCCAAGCGAATTGGCCCGCGGTGCAAATCCGCCGAATATGAAGATCTGTCTGGGGAGAAAAGTCTCACCCTAGACCGCATCGTTGTTGATGATCAAAGGAGTCATTGGGCCTAAAGATGACGACACAGAGGAACTCTCAATGAAAGCACCAATGTCGGTGTCAAAACCGGCAGATCTCGTGTAGGGGGCCCCGAACTATGCGTCTAGGCGAATGGTAACAGGAGACAAGGGACACGATGTTTTTACCCAGGTTCGGGCCCTCTCGATGGAGGTAAAACCCTACTCCTGCTTGATTGATATTGATGATATGGGTAGTACAAGAGTAGATCTACCACGAGATCAGAGAGGCTAAACCCTAGAAGCTAGCCTATGGTATGATTGTTGTTCGTCCTACGGACTAAAACCCTCCGGTTTATATAGGCACCGAAGAGGGTTAGGGTTACACAGAGTCGGTTACAATGGTAGGAGATCTACATATCCGTATCACCAGGCTTGCCTTCCACGCCAAGGAAAGTCCCCTCTGGACACGGGACGAGGTCTTCAATCTTGTATCTTCATAGTCCAGGTGTCCGGCCAAAGGCTATAGTCCGGCCATCCGGACACCCCCTAATCCAGGACTCCCTCACCCGTAGTGCACCTTTATAGTCAACTAATTACGTTGTGACGTTTGGCACACCCAAAGCACTCCTACGGTATCCGGGAGTTGCACAATCTCATGGTCTAAGGAAATGATACTTGACATTTGGAAAAGCTCTAGCGAAACGAACTACATGATCTTTGTGCTATGCTTAGGATTGGATCTTGTCCACCACATTATTCTCCTAATGATGTGATCCCGTTATCAATGACATCCAATGTCCATAGTCAGGAAACCATGACTATCTGTTGATCAACGAGCTAGTCAACTAGAGGCTCACTAGGGACTTGTTGTGGTCTATGTATTCACACATGTATTATGATTTCCGGATATTATAATTATAGCATGAACAATAGACAATTATCATGAACAAAGAAATATAATAATAACCATTTTATTATTGCCTCTAGGGCATATTTCCAATAGAAAGGTCTCGGGGACATAGTGATAGTATGGCTAACCAAGCTTTTCAACCTCATTTTTTGGGCAAACAAGATGCCAGAAGAATGGAGACGGAGTATATTAGTACCAATCTTCAAGAACAAGTGGGATGTTCAGAGTTGTACTAATTACCGTGGAATTAAGTTGATGAGACATACAATGAAGCTATGGGAGAGAGTCATTGAGCACCGCTGAATAAGAATGACAAGCGTGACCAAAAATCAGTTTGGTTTCATGCCTGGGAGGTCGACCATGGAAGCCATTTTCTTGGTACGACAACTTATGGAGAGATATAGGGAGCAAAAAAGGACTTGCATATGGTGTTCATTGACTTGGAGAAGGCCTAAGATACCGCGGAATGTCATGTGGTGGGCCTTGGAGAAACACAAAGTCCCAGCAAAGTATATTACCCTCATCAAGGACATGTACGATAATGTTGTGACAAGTGTTCGAACAAGTGATGTCGACATTGATGACTTCCCGATTAAGATAGGACTGCATAAGGGGTCAGCTTTGAGCCCTTATCTTTTTGCATTGGTGATGGATGAGGTCACAAGGGATATACAAGGAGATATCCCATGGTGTATGCTCTTTGCGGATGATGTGGTGCTAGTTGACGATAGTCGGACGGGGGTAAATAGGAAGTTAGAGTTATGGAGACAAACCTTGGAATCGAAAGGGTTTAGGCTTAGTAGAACTAAAACCGAGTACATGATGTGCAGTTTCAGTACTATAGGTGTCAGGAGGAGGAGGTTAGCCTTGATGGCCAGGTGGTACCCCAGAAGGACACCTTTCGATATTTGGGGTCAATGTTGTAGGAGGATGGGGGTATTGATGAAGATGTGAACCATTAAATCAAAGCCGGATGGATGAAGTGGCGCCAAGCTTCTGGCATTCTCTATGACAAGAGAGTGCCACAAAAGCTAAAAGGAAAGTTCTACAGGACGGCGGTTCGACCCGCAATGTTGTATGGCGCTGAATGTTGGCCGACTAAAAGGCGACATGTTCAACAGTTAGGTGTGGCGGAGATGCGTATGTTGAGATGGATGTGTGGCCACACGAGGAAGGATCGAGTCCGGAATGATGATATACGAGATAGAGTTGGGGTAGCACCAATTGAAGAGAAGCTTGTCCAACATCGTCTGAGATGGTTTGGGCATATTCAGCGCATGCCTTCAGAAGCTCCAGTGCATAGCGGACGGCTAAAGCGTGCGGAGAATGTCAAGAGAGGGCGGGCTAGACCGAATTTGACATGGGAGGAGTCCGTTAAGAGAGACATGAAGGATTGGAGTATCACCAAAGAGCTAGCTATGGACAGGGGTGCGTGGAAGCTTGCTATCCATGTGCCATAGCCATGAGTTGGTTACGAGATCTTATGGATTTCACCTCTAGCCTACCCTAACTTGCTTGGGACTAAAGGCTTTGTTGTTGTTGTTGTTGTTGTTGTTGTTGTTGTTGTTGAAAATAGATCTGTAATATGCTGGAAGCATGTGTTATGTGTATTCATGATAATGGTTATTTTTATAAAGAAGGAGCTTTTATTTGGGTAGAGCAATCCCAAGGTCGGTTGAAACTTCTTTTAATTAACCATAGGAAGTTTAATTCGGCGTGGAAGCAAATCCTTGATAAACGAAAGCAAGTTCTGAAAAAAGAGTGCATATGACGATTGAAGCAAATCCACACGAAATTCATGGAAGTAAATTTAAATAACAATGGAATCAAGATCTCCTTCCTAAGAAAGCATAATCGAATCAATATTTCCTTTACAAGGAAGCAAATAGGCTGACCCAAAAAACAAGAATGGACAACCATGTTATTTACGGAAGTCATTATGGGGCTGATTTATGCAAGTATTTGTTAGGAAACAAATTAGAGAAAGCAACGGAGAGAGACGCCAGAATAAAGGTTGTGCATTACCAAAGGGGGGCGCTAGGCGCCGGCGCACCGGCCTAACTATTGGGTCGGTCGAGCCCCAGCTGTCCGATGCAGCCGATTAAAAGCCGTCAGATCTGCCGATTCGTCCTTCTCGCGAGTCATTTCCCCATGAAAAACTGAACGCCCCAAGCTTGAAGCACCACCGGAGGTCCACAGCGCCCTCGTCGCCGGTCGGTGCCCTCGCCGGCCATCCTCGTCGCTGGTCGGCACCCTCGCCGGCCGTCCTCGCCGCCGGCGGCCGCCCTCGTCCCCAACTCTACCAATGCAACAGCTGCTCTGGGTTGCAACTCCGCCTGGCGACGGTTGCAGCTCGGTGGCGATGCAGCACCGCCATGTTGTCGGCCCCGCAACTCCCCGGTGTCGCCGTTCCCACCATTGTCGGCATGCCGTATCGGTTGAAGATTTTTCCCATGTCGCTTGAAGCTTCTTTCATGATGGTTGAAGCTATTTTCACGATTTGAAGCTTTTTTCCATGGCCCTTGAAGCTTTTTTCATGGTTGAAGCTTCTCACACATCGGTTAAAGCTTTTCGCACAATGGTTGAAGCTTTTTTCGCGCGACGAGGCAACGAGCAACGGTTTTTTGCTGCAATATGGAACGAGGAAAGCTACAACCAGTAGCCGTTTTTGCTAGAACCAGGAAGACGACGAAGTGTGGCCTGCGATGACGGGTTGCGAATTTGTTGCAACCGCGGTGGAAAAAAGCTACCACCGGCGATCGAATTTGCTGCAGCTAGCATGCAGTGGTCCGACCGGCGTGCGGTGGTGCAACGAGCGGCGACATGGATGACCATGGCGACATGGATTTGCTTCAACCGGTGCGCTTTTTTGCTACCACCGTGGTGACCGCGTGCTACGAGTGGTGGGGCAGCAGGGAGCTGCGACCTCGACGAGTGGTGCGGCGGCAGGGAACCGGCGTGATCCATCGCGCGGGTACTGCAACCATCGGGGAAAAAAGCTTCAACCTTGGTGGGAAAAGCTCCAACCGTCAGGGACATAGGTACTTCCAGCGGGAGACGAACATGGAGCTGCGAACGGGGGCGAGGGGTCGCGCGGAGGGCGCCGCAGTCGCGGCCAGAGACGAACAGCTGTGCAGCAATCCAACCGCATGCGGTGGTGCGGGCGGGGACTGATGCGTGGTTCTGTGGGTACCCCATGGAGTCTGCGTCGTGGGAAAGAAGATGAGGGGAAAATCGATAGGATAAGAGTGCTTCCGTCATCTGTTTTTTTTAGCGGTGCTCCCGTCGCCAGTACTCGCACGATCCAACGATCGCAAGGCCCGCGTGCGTCCAGCGGAACGCGTCGGCCAGCGCCCCGGCAGCAAACGTTTCCCATTACTAAATCTCTTGTGTGGCCTAGGAACGCGTCGGCCAGCGCCCCGGCAGCAAACGTTTCCCATTACCAAATCTCTTGTGTGGCCTAATAATCACCAAATCGTACGTACATCCTGCTTCCAACCCAACGTCCACCGACTGGTCTGATAAATATAAATTACCAGTAATCTGATGCCTAGCGGTGCCCTCACATATACTCCCTCCGTTAAGAGTTACTCGTCGAAAAAATGAATGTACCTAGATGTATTTTAATTATAGATACATTCATTTTTGTGACAAATAATTGCAAAGGGAGGGAGTAGTTGATAGTCACGCATGGTTGATAGAGTGCAAAGCAAAGACAGCAATTGACCAGCGCCGGACCTGGGATATTGGCTGTGGCGTCCATACACGAAACAGCAATGTTCGGTTCATGCACGTGTTGCTCACTGACGAGAGAGAAAGTAGAGCACGCGCAGGGCATGTGCCGTTGCCATGTCCGGGCATTGAGGAGGAAATTGCTATATATCTTTAAAAGTGCAGATAGTCCAAAACGGAATTGTACTGTATGTACAGACAAGACGCAGCAATTCCATGCTGATTGATCTCTGTTAATATAACGGGGGCAGACCGGCAGAGTCATAATTACCCCAGATCTATATACGCACGATGTCCCATGTATGGTGCAGGCTGCCTGTAGCAGGTTAAGTGTCGGACGAATAACTACATGCACAATCCATCAGATCGCAGCTTCTTTGCAAATTTTTGTAGGTAACTTATCAAGCTGACCGCTTATTCAGATCACAGCTTGTGCTTGATTAAAGAGAGCATTATCCTAGTTCATCTGATCTAAAATAAGTGTCGCGGATTTGAACTAATATAAACTGGCGTTAGTCCAAAACTGTGACATTTGTTTTATGGATAGGAGGTAGTACATAACTAGGTGGCTAGCTTGGCTAGGTTTAGAGGTGGATTGGCCTATTAGACAGTTTTATTTGTAAAAATTAGTTATTATTTTAACTGGCTATAACCTTGTTATATTTAATCGTTTCGGCATCAAACGAACTTCGATTCAGACGGAATTTAATATGAAATTTGATATGTGGCCTATCTATACTATAACCAGGTCACACGCAAAGATTCAACCCATTCAACTTCGTTTAACTAGCAAACTTAAAAACATCTTCATTTGCTTAAATTAATGAGTTTGAACTACGAGTGATATGTAGTCTCGTGCAAAAATTGTAAACCATTTGGTTATCTCCTAAATGTCACAAAAATAATGTGTCCTTGATTTGCGACCGAGTCTCGGTGCAGAAGATTGAAAGGGATAGGCGGGGTTTGCTTATTCACCACTTGACAAAATAGCAAAATAAAATATTTAAATTAATTAATTAATTAATACATGTCGGTCCCGTGAAGACTGGGGTCCCATGGATACGTCTTGCGTGGACCGCGACAGCCCCTCCAACAGGCGAACATGGGCCGGTTGCCCATGAGGTACGAAACCATGCCCCTTTTAAGGTGGCATGCAGGTCTTCGTCAAGATCAAAGTCTTTGAAAGTCTGGCTGCAAGATGGGTGCGGCCATCCCTCCGCCATCGGGTCGGACAGGGATGGCCGCGCCACGTCTGAGTACAACATCCATAAGTAATGCATGCTACCACCTTTCCTACCGATATGTAGATCTTTGTCAAGAATCGTCCCCAAGAAGCAGATCCTTGTGAAGACTTTCACTATCAAGATCAGCACACCTGAAGAAGGGCTCTCGGACAACATCGACAACGTCAAGACCAGGGTCTTGACGGGGAAGGGTTTTCTCCTCGGGAACCTTCTCCCTGCCGCCCAATTTCGGCGGACGGCCTCAGGCCCGCCAACTGTTGAAGATATGCCCTAGAGGCAATCATATGATGATGTTATTTCCATACATATTCATGAGTCACTTTCTATTGTCCTTGAACATCATTAATGATAGGTATCAATAAGTATGTGACATGTTTGTGAAACTATACATTGTATGATGATTCTTCTAATGGTCATGCTGAGACATACCCTCACTATGTTCCACAAGTCATGGGCATTGAAATGATAAGCTGATAGTATACACTCAGTGACGGTGTCCTGGATTAGGGGGTACTCACCATGTCGGCCTGCCATTCATGGGTTGGGTCGATGACCCACTAACAACCAAAGAATGGGCTATGTTTATCATGAACCCCGGTGATGAGTACACCACAACCATCGATAAGTCTCCAACAATTATACATCCAATCATAAGAAGTCACGTAAAACTAATGAGTGACCAGGTGAACGCTAACTTAAGTTTACCTTGTAACCTTGATGACACAACTATGCTTTCATCCCCATTAGTGTTGGTTGAACTTAGGTATAACATGGAAGAAATCCAACAACCTATGAGCTCTTGAAGCAACCAGTTTGGAGGAACAAATTCAGAGAAAACAAGTTACAAGTGAAGCTGATGCTGTCAGTTTCTTACCTATGATGTTTCTTTGTGCCACAACCATGTGGTGGAGATACGGGACCATAGGGGTACATCACCGGAAGCTACATAAAATTTACTTTCCAATGCAAAAAAACCTCACATCATTTGGAGTTGTGAGTCAAAAGCTCTAGTCATTCTCGTGGAAGGTGTCCAGGCTGTCAAGGCTTCACAAATTTCTAAGGAGGTCTCCTACAAATGCCAACGTTGACAGGTATTCCCTGAAGGAAACAATGCAAACCTGCCTACTTTGAAACCATTTTTACACCTAGCTAAGGGGGGTTGTCCCTGCTATAAAACCCCATCTCCCCATACTATTAGAAACATTTTGTCAAACCATTGATACAAGCTTATGCGGCAACACTACTAGAGATCCTTGGTACCTTTGCTCTTGTGAGTTCGTCCGGATTCGTGAGAAGGAGCCTCTGGTTCTCCCTAATTTGTGTTGTACGGTTCCGGTCGTTTTGTGTGGGTTAGTCCTGGTTTGTGGTCCTGCGATTGTTTGGACAACGGGTTGGAGTTCTTGTAGCTTCGGTCATCCATCCCCAACGTTCAGGTTGCATCCAACCTTGGCAGGTATAAAGCTAGTTATCCCTCCCGATTTGATCCTATGACGTGAAGATCGGGCCACCCTCGAGCGTGAACTCGTTCATCGGGTTCCCACCTATCATCTGGCATTGGAGCCTACGTTGACATGGTAGGATCTGTTATCCGATTTTATCTTGCTATCATCCCTTTAGATCGAGTGTTTTTCATGCTATATTTTCTATCCTAGAAGTCCAAAGCCCCACCAAAAATAAACCCAAGCTTTGTTGGTGCTGAGATCTTGTTGTTGCATACCTTGAATGTTCTTCATCTTTTAGATCTGCACCAAGTTCATCTTCATAGTTGTTTTCAGATTTGGTTGTTGTGCTTTGAAAAGGAGAGAGAAAAGTGGCAAAAAAAGAGAGAAAGAAAAGAGTGGCAGGAAAAAGGTCAAGAGACAAAAAGAAAGTGTTGTGTAAGATCCAAAAGTTTCAGCTTGGTAGAAAAAATTCAGAAGCTTGTGTGTTGTGTATTTTTAATCTTGGCGCAAAGATGCAGTAGGTCTATCACCATATTTTCTTGGTTTGCATCAACTTGCTTCAGCACAAGCCCCTTTTTGTTTACCCCACCAAGCTCCACCAAAAACCAAAGCTAGTTGTTTGATCCATGTCTCTTAATCGCTTTAACACATACGAGAGAAGCACAATCTGATGTGAACTCATAAGAACTTTGGTGAGTAAGAGGTGAGGTTGTGTGATTCCACAAAATTGTCCTATTCCATTTTTTTAGCCCCACTAACATGGCAGGAACTGCATCGAGTGTTCATGGAGAAGGTCAAGAGGATGAAGTAGCCCCGATCACACGTGTTGAGTTTTAGGAATTACGGAACATGGTTCGAGACCTTGGAAGGATGCTTCATGAGCGATCTCCAGCACATGGCGATAGAGTTCGAGACTGACAAAACCCTATTGACCCACTTGAGGAAGTTGGGTATGAGAATTCCGTGCATGCTATTGTGGACGGTGCCTTGGAGGAGGATGACAACAGCTATGGTGGACATGTGGCTGCTGCTCGTGGGCGTGGTGGTGTTGCTCATGAGGGTAGAGAGGAGGACAACTTCGAGGGCGAGGCCATGGTCCTCATGGGCACTACTATGACCCTCATGAGCATGTTGCTCATGGTCATGGGGATGATTTTGATGATTATGATGGTGTCCCATACCGTCGTGCTGCTGAAGATGGGCGTCATGCAGAACGTCATGATCGAGATGAAATAGCAAGAATCAAGTTGCACATCCCCAAGTTCACAGGAAAGGACGACCCCGATGCATATTTCGACTGGGAAGAGCAGTGTGATCAGATTTTTTGTATCCATAACCTTCCTGATCCAAAGGGAGTAAACCTTTCTTGTGTTGAATTTTCTGGTTATGCACTCACTTGGTGGAATCAACTACAAGAAAATCAGCTGCTGCTAGGCCGTGACCACATTGACACTTGGGAAGAGATGAAACAAGCCATGAGGCGAAGGTTTTTTCCTTCACAATATCGAAGAGATCTCTGAAACATATTGTAGCGCCTCATCCAAGGTACGCGCACGGTGGATGGGTACTATAAAGAGATGGAATTACTACTGTTCATTCTTGTATTCATGAAGATGAGGAGTTAAAGATGGCGAGATTTCTACATGGTCTCAGCAATGAAATTTCCGATTTTGTGGAGATGTTTCCCTATAACTCTATAAGATATTCTGGAGCAAGCAAAGCGCACGGAGAGGAAGGTGCAACGGAGTGGTCATGGACGGGTATCTCATAGCCGCACCACCACACCATGGAAAAGGTTGCAGCCAAGTGCCTCTCATGGTGGTTCTCAGTTTCAGCATATTTCACACCCTACTACCACCCGGTGAACAACGACTTCATCGGCATCATCACCGACTCCTAGGAATATTGACAAGCATGCTCCTTCTAATGTTGCAAGTACCTCTAACCCCAAGGTTGTACCATCATCTTGAAGCCGAGATATCGAGTGTTGGAAGTGCAAAGGGCATGGTCACATTTCTTATGAGTGTCGAAACAAGAGAATTATATTTATCAATGAACAAGGTGAACGGGAATCTGAGAGTGAATATGAAGATAGTGGAGCACCGGTTGATCATGAGGATGAAGAAAGCGAAACGAGTGGTTGTGATATTCAATCCAACATGGGAGAATGCTTTGTTTCCCGTCGTGTGCTTAGTGTCAATGCAACAAGGAAGAGAAAGGGAAGCACCATAATATTTTTCACATCCGTGGCACCATCAAGGACAAGGTTTTAAGAATTATTGTTGACAATGGCAGCTGCAACAACATTGCAAGTGTAGATTTAGTAGAGAAATTGGGACTGAAACAAAGAAGGCATCCAAATCCATATAATATGCAATAGCTCAATGATTGTGGTACACTTCGAGTAAGCAACAGAGTCACCGTTCAGTTTTCCATTCGGAAGTACCAAGATCAAGTGGAATGTGAAGTGGTGCCAATGCAAGCATCTCAATTGATGTTGGAAAGACCTTGGTTGTATGACCGTGATATGCAAATCAGCAGCCATGCTAATTGTCTCTCCTTCCAATACGAGGGAGAGCACATATCTTTGCTCCCTTTGACACTCGAAGAAATATTGATGGATGATCGGAAAAAGAAAGAGTGAGTGAGAAACACCATGAGTGACATCCCCCAACATAGTGAGCAAGAGAATCCAAAGGCAAATAAAACCCCATAGCTTAAATTGACCAAGACATGGGAAAATCGGGGATTAGTTATGATGGCTAGGAAAAGGGAGATGAGAGAGTTGAGAGAACCCAATTTCGTGTTCTTTGTACTTTTGTACAAGGACAACTTTCTTTCTACTAACGAATTACACTCCACCACTCCTAGTGTTGTTGTTGAAATTTTGAAGGAGTATGAAGATGTGTTCCCTGAGGAAATACCACCAGGGCTGCCGCCACAAAGAGACATTGAACACAAAATTGATTTGGTTCTAGGAGCCAACTACTTGTGAGCTACGTTGGGGTTTCCCCGAAGAGGAGAGGATGATGCAGTACAGTAGATATAAGTATTTCCCTCGGTTATGAAACCAAGAGTTATCAATCCAGTAGGAGAACCATGCAACACTATGTAAACAGCACCTGCAGACAAACAACCAATACTTGCAACCCAACGCGTAGAGGTGTTGTCAAC
The DNA here is from genome assembly GCF_018294505.1 of Triticum aestivum. NCBI lineage: Eukaryota > Viridiplantae > Streptophyta > Magnoliopsida > Poales > Poaceae > Triticum > Triticum aestivum. The sequence continues at coordinate 468,799,045 of NC_057810.1, read as the reverse complement.
CCTCAACGGTTACGAGCTAGATTAAAAGATATAGTTTTTGATAGATAGATCTGCCAAAAATACAAAATAAAATAAAATTTCAGCAAGGTATTTTTGGTTTTAATATATGATAGAAAATAGAACCGGGGCCATAGTTTTCACAGAGGCTTCTCACGAGAAAATAGCATACGGTGGGTAGACAAATTACTATTGGGCAATTGACAAAAAAACAAATAATTATGAAGATATCTAGGGAAATGATCATGTATATAGGCATCACGTTCAGGACAAGTAGACCAAAACAATTCTGCATCTACTACTATTACTCCACACATCGACCGCTATCCAGCATGCATCTAGTGTATTAAGTTCGTGAAAGAATGGAGTAAAGCCTTAAGCAAGATGACATGACGTAGACAAGATAAACTCATGGATGAAATAGCTCCCATCCTTTTACCCTTAATAACAATGATACATGCGTGTCATGTCTCTTTCTGTCACTGAAGTTGAGCACCGCAAGATCGAACTCATCACATAGCACCTCTTCCCATGGCAAGAAAAATCAATCTGGTTGGCGAAGACAAACCAATAAATTGGAGAAGAAATACGAGGCCATAATAATCATTCATGAAAAGAGTTCAGAGAAAACTCAAGTAATATTCATGGATAGATCTGATCATAAACTCACAATTCATCGGATCCCAACCAACACACCGCAAAATGTCATTACATGAGATAGGTCACCAAGAACACCAAGGAGAACATTGCATTGAAGATCAAAAGGAGAGAAGAAGTTATCTAGATACTAACAATGGATCCATAGGTCCAGCGTAAACTACTCACGCATCATCGGAGGGGCAGCAAGGATGATGAATAACCCCTCCGTGATTGTTTCCCCCTCCGGCAGAGTGCCGGAAAAGGCCTCTATATTGGATCTCATGGTTCTGGAACTTGCGGCGGTGGAAAAAGTATTTTGTGGACTCCCCATAGGTTTTGTGATTTTAGAGTATTTATAGAGGCAGAGGTAGGTCAAAGGGAGGCTTGTGGATCCCATTACCCACCAGGGCGTGCCAGAGGCCCTTGGAGTGCCCTGATGCCTAGTGGGCTACTCGTCCATCTTCTCATGGCCTCCAGAAGCTTCTAGGGTATCTTATTGCAAGAAAAAATTTCTAAATAGTTTCGTGGCATTTGGACTTCTTTTGGTACTGATATTCTGCAAAGTCAAAAGCAAGAAAAAATAGCAGTTGACACTGGGCAGTAAGTTAATAGGTTAGTACCAAAAAATGATATAAAGTCGCTTGTGAATGTATATAAAACATCCAAGATTGATAATAAAAATTTATAGGTACTTTGGAGACATATCAAGCATCCCAAAGCTTAATTCATGCTTGTCCTCGAGTAGTTAAATGATAAAAAGATAATTTTTGATGTGGAATGCTACGTAACATATTCATCATATATTATTTTCTTTGTAGCATGTACATCAGGACTTGAATGATTCAAAGCAATAGTCTATAATTTGACATGAAGACATCAATACTCAAGCATATCAACAAGCAACTATGTCTTTCAAAATACCAATGCTAAAGAAAGTTATCCCTAGCCCTGCTCAATTATTGATCTAGTACACAAGTATGACAATAGTGTTCCCTAGTTGGTGTTTTGTAAGAGAAGATGGAGAATCGAAATAAAAATAAAAATTGCATAAAAGTAAATAGATAGGCCCTTTGTAGAGGGAAGTAGAGATTTTTAGATGTGCCAGAGGTCATAGCTTAAATTGAGAGATAAAATTGTTTGGATAGGCATGCTTTTCCTGTCAACGAAAACAACCAAGATTTCCCAATATCTTCCATGCTAGACAAATTATAAGCGGTTCCCAAACAAAAAGTAAAGTTTATTTCCTTTCCACCATTCTTTCACAATCCATGGCTAGACATATCCACGGGTGCCTTCCATACCAACACTTTCCAAGGAATTTATTATCATAGTATTTTTTTCATTTTTGGACTGGGTGTCCCTATTACCTGCCACACTCTCGTGCAATGACAAGTGAATAAACACTCATCATGAGAATAAAATACCTAGTATGGAAAATATTGCTCACCCCCTATCGCTTCATGAGCGGTACGGGCACACAAAATAGGAAGTTCATTTTGAAAATTAGAGTTGGCACATAAAATTTTACTTGGAACGGCATGGAAATACCTCATATAGGTAGGTATGGTGAACTCATATTGGCACAACTTTGGGTTTAGGGAGTTTGATGCACAAGAAGTATTCCTGCTTAGTACAAGTGAAGGGTAGCAAATAGATCGAGAAGCAACCAGCCAAAATACGTAAGCAGTCATAAACGTGCATTAAACATAATTAACACCAAGTAATGCACCACAAGTAGGATATAATTTCATTGCATAACTACTGACTTGAAGTACATGCACAGGGAAGCACAAACCTTAACACAATTATTCTTACTAAAGCATAATTACTCATCAACATGAGTCACATATCACTGATGTGGCTTGAACTACGTTGGTATTTCCCCAAAGAGGAAGGGATGATGCAGCACAGCTACAGTGGGTATTTCCCTCAGTGACGAGACCAACATTATCGAACCAGTAGGAGAACCACACAACACCACGTAAACAGCTCCTGCACACAAATAACAAATACTTGTAACCAGACGTAAGAGAGGAGTTGTCTATCCCTCACGGGTAAAAAAATAGGTAAAACTGTAGTAGATTGGATAAATAGATCTCGCAGGAACGCAAGATAAATAAATAATAATAAATTGTAGCAAGGTATTTTTGTATTTTTGAATTAATAGATCTTAAAATAAAAGCAAATAAAAATAGATCGCGAAGGCAAATACAATAAAGAAGAGACCCGGGGGCTCTAGATTTCACCAGTGGCTTCTCTCGAGAAAAATAGAATAAGGCGGGTAAACAAATTACTGTTGGGCAATTGATAGAACTTCAAATAATCATGATGATATCCAGGCAATGATCATTACATAGGCATCACATACAAGATTAGCAGACCGACTCCTGCCTGCATCTACTACTATTACTCCACACATCGACCGCTATCCAGCATGCATCTAGTGTATTAAGTTCATGGAGAAACATAGCTTTTTTTATTAGCAACCAACTATATAAGAGCATTTTTATTATCAATCTATGGCATTCTCAATCAAAGTAGACAAAGGCACATCATTAAGATCAATAGGAGCATTTTTATTAGCAACCAACTTCATGAGAGCATCAACTTTTTCACTCAAAGAATTTATTTCTTCTACCGAATTGACTTTTTTACTAGTAGGAGCTCTTTCGATATGCCATTGTGAATAATTTGCCATAATATTATCAAACAATTTAGTAGATTCATCCAAAATAATTTCCATAAAAGTACCCCCCACGACGGAATCTAAAAGATTTCTGGAAACAAAATTCAATCCCGCATAAAAAATGTGTATGATCATCAGAAGATTTAAACTATGAGTAGGGCAATTTTTTAGCATCAATTTCATTCTTTCCCAAGATTGCGCAACATGTTCATGCTCAGGTTGCTTAAAATTCATGATTTGCATCCTAAGGAAAATAATTTTCGCGGGCAGAAAATACTTAGTAATAAAAGCATCCTTGCAATTATCCCAAGAATCGATACTATTGCCAGGCAAAGAAGAAAACCAATTTTTTGCACGATCTCGCAAAGAAAACAGCAATAATTTCGAATTCACAAATATCATTGTCCACATTTGGTACTTCTTTGTCCCAACATGTGTCTATTATTCCAGAAAAAATCTCCAAAAAGTTGTGCGATTGGACTCCGTTTGGTATTGATTTTCTGCGAAGTAAGAATCAAGCAAAAAACAGCAACTGTCATTGGGCACTATGTCAATAGGTTAGTCCCAAAAATGATATAAATTTGCTATGAAATGATTGTAAAACATCCAAGAATGATAATACAATAGCATGGAACAATAAAAGTTATAGATACATTGGAGACGTATCAATCACTATCTCCATATCGCAAAACTATTGCAAGGAATCAAGTTTATAATAGCCAATGATCTTCATGAAAGTTTTTATTATATCCCCTGGATATCTATAACTCTGGGACCAGATTCATATCTCGTGCAAATTACCATTACTATTCTTAACACTAAAAAAGATCTAAGTGAAGCACTAGAGCATAAGTATTTCTTCAAAAAAACCAGCTCTCAAAATAATATAAGTGAAGCATGAGTGCATATTTCTGTAAAAGTTTCCAACTCTCCAAATAATATAAGTGAAGCAAGAGATTTATTTCTTTAAAATATAACCACCACCGTGCTCAAAATGATATAATTGAAGTACTAGAGCAACTGCCTAGCTCAAAAGAATTAAGTGAAGCACATAGAGTATTCTAGCAAATCATGATATGCGTGTGGCTCTCTAAAACAAGTGTGTTCAGCAATGATGATTGTGAAAAACTAAAAAGAAAACAAAGCAAAGACTCATATAATACAAGATGCTCCAAGCAAAACTCATGATGCGTGATGAATAAATATATAGCTCCAAGTAAAATTACTGATGGACGTTAGAAGAAAGAGGGGATGCCTTCCAGGGCATCCCCAAGCTTAGTTGCTTGGGAGTCCTCGAATATTACCATAGGGTACCTTGGGCATCCCCAAGATTAGGCTCTTGGCACTCCTTATTCCTTCACCCATCGTGATCTAACCCAAAACTTGAAAAATTCAATCACACAAAACTCAACAAAACCTTCGTCAGATCCGTTAGTATAATAAAGCAAATCACCACTTTAAGTACTATTGCAAACCCATTCATATTTTGTTATTGAATTATAGATACTGTATTCTAACATAACCATGGCTTATACCCCCTGATAAAATCCATAGATTCATCAAAATAAGCACACAATGAAACAAAAACAGAATCTATCAAAAACAGAATAGTATGTAGTAATCTGAACTTTAACCATACTTCTGTAACTCCAAAAAATCTAAAAGCTTAGTACAAAGTGGGAAATTTGTATATCGATCATGTGTAAAAAATTCAGAATTTTATCACGCTCCAGAAAATTTTAACAGTTCTGCTACTCGACGCAAAAGTTTATGTTAATGCACAGAATCAAAGCAACTATCACCCAAATCATCCCAAAGGTTTTACTTGGCACAAACACTAACTAAAACACTAAAACACAATCATAATAGTAGAGTAATTGTATATTTATTGAAAAACAAAAAGGAAAACAAAAAATTAAAAGATAACTATTGGGTTGCCTCCCACCTAGCGCTAATGTGTTACGCCCCTAGCTAGGGATATTGCATATTTTCAAGTGTTGTCATCTTGGTTTTGGTAATCTTTGTTGGGGTTTTCTCCAACCTGGGAGGATCTTTACACTTCCCATTATTCTCAGGAAATGAGACCATTTTGAGATCTAAAATATCCAACCGCTTATTACACAAAGTAATCAAAGAATTCATGCGATTGTGGTTCCCACTAATATTTTTGAGAGGTTCGTTAGACTTCTACAACTCAACCAAAATTTTCTGTATATCACCCAATTTATCTAATATTTGAACCGCCTCTTGCGTAAAAATAAATCCCTTTTGTGGTGGTGGAACTCCCAATATTCCCTCTATTATTTCATAGGCATCATTGGCATCAATCTCAACAAATTTCCCTTTAGCGGCAAAATCCAAAAGTTGTCTATGATGCATGGTTAAACCTATATAAATATTGTGAAGCAAAATTATTGCATCCACTTTTATAGATCAAACACGGTAAGATTCCATTAACATATACCAAGCATCCTTCTGTTTTTCTCCTTTTTCTGCTTGAAGTAAAGAACTTCAAAATCCAGCGACAAATGTGGGGTAGTTGTGCTAGTCATGATGAGAAGATAACCAAGAGAAAGAAGCAAATAGAAAATATATTTTTTATTTCTGTAAGAAGCTTTTAGAAGTGGGGGAGATGAAAAGGAGAGGCAAATGGCAAAGAAAGTAAATGCAAGGAGATGAAAGTATATGTGTAGGTACAAATGTGTAGGTACATCATAGATGCTGATGATGTCTCGCCGGCAACGGCGCCAGAAATTCTTCCTGCTAGCGTTGGGATTTCCTAAAAGAGGAGAGGATGATGCATTATACTAGAGATAAGTATTTCCCTCAGTTATGAAACCAAGGTTATCAATCCAGTAGGAGAACCAAGCAAAACTATGTATATAGCACCTGCACACAAACAACAAATACTTGCAACCCAATGCATAGAGGGGTTGTCAATCCCTCAACGGTTACGAGAAAGATTAAAAGCTATAGTTTTTTATAGAAAGATATGACAAAAATACAAAACAAAATAAATAAAATAATTTTGCAGCAAGGTATTTTTGGTTTTAATATATGATAGAAAATAGACCTGGGGGCCATAGTTTTCACTAGAGGCTTCTCTCGAGAAAATAGCATACATTGGGTAGACAAATTACTGTTGGGCAATTGACAGAAAAAAGAAAATAATTATAATGATATCCAACGGAATTATCATGTATATAGGCATCACGTCTGAGACAAGTAGACCGAAATGATTTTGCATATACTACTATTACTCCACACATCGACCGCTATCCAGCATGCGTGTAGTTTATTAAGTTCATGAAAGAACGGAGTAATGCCTTAAGCAAGATGACACGATGTAGACAAGATAAATTCATGGATAAAATAAATCCCATCTTTTTACCCTTAATAGCCACGATACATGCATGTCATGTCTCTTTCTGTCATTGAGATTGAGCACCGCAAGATCGGTCCCATCACAAAGCACCTCTTCCCATGGCAAGAAAAATCAATCTAGTTGGCCAAACCAAACCAATAAATCAGAGAAGAAATATGAGGCTATAATAATCACGCATAAAATAGTTCGGAGAAAAGTCAAATAATATTCATGGATAGATCTGATCATAAACTCACAATTCATCGGATCCCAACAAACACACCGCGAAAATTCATTACGTCAAATAGATCTCCAAAAACACCAAGGAGAACATTGTATTGAGTATCAAAAAGATAGATGAAGCCATCTAGCTACTAACTATGGACCCATATGTCCATGGTAAATTACTCATGCATCATTGGAGGGTAGCAAGGATGATGAAGAACCTCTCCTTGATCATTTCCCCTCCAGCAGAGTGCTGGAAAAGGCCTCTAGACTGGATCTCATGGTTCTGGAACTTAGGGCGGTGGAAAAAGTATTTCGTGGACTCTCCTTAGGTTTTGGGATTTTAGAGTATTTGTAGATGCGGAGGTATGTCAAATGGAGGCTTGTGGGCCCCACTACCCACCAGGGCGCACTAGATTGTGCTTAGTGGGCTACTCCTTCATCTTCTCATGGCCTCCAGAAGCTTCTAGGGTCTCTTATAGCCAGAAACAAATCTCCAAAAAGTTTTGTGGCATTTGGACTTTGTTTGGTACTGATATTGTGCAAAGTCAAAAACAAGCAAAAAACAACAACTGGCACTGGGCACTAAGTTAATAGGTTAGTCCCAAAAAATGATATAAAGTTGCTTGTAAATGTATATAAAACATCCAAGATACATAATATAATAGAATGGAACAATAAAAAATAATAGATACATTGGAGACGTATCAGAGTCCCATTGCTGAACTGACCACCATACCACACAAACCCGAAGGAAACCAAGGAGATTCAGCGACAAGTTCAAGGCCTACTAAACAAAGGTTATGTACGGTAAAGTCTCTCTCCTTGTTCTTTACCCATTCTTTTAGTACCAAAAAAAGATGGATCTTACAGAATGTGTTGTGATTTTAGGCCTATTAACAACATCACTGTGAGGTTAGGCACCCCATACCTAGGCTTGATGATATGCTTGATGAACTTAGTGGCGCCACCATCTTTTCTAAAATTGACCTGCGAAGTGGATACCACCAAATTAGAATGAGAGAGGCTGATGAATGGAAAAATACTTTCAAAACAAAATCTAGTCTGTATGAGTGGTCAGGTATGCCATTTGGATTGACAAATGCACCTAGTACCTTCATGATATTAGTGAATCATGTGCTTAGAATGTTGATATGTCTCCGTCGTATCTATAATTTTTGATTGTTCCATGGCAACTTTTACATACTTTTCGCAACTTTTTATACTATTTTATTGGACTAACATATTGATCCACTGCCCAGTGCATGTTCATGTTTGTTGCATGTTTTTTGTTTCGCAGAAAATCCATATCTAATGGAGTCCAAACGCGATAAAAACTTACGAAGATTTTTTTGGAATATATGTGAATTTTGGGAATTGGAATCAACATGAGACGATGCCCGAGGTGGCCACAAGGCATGGGGGCGCCCCAGGGGATAGGGTGCGCCCTAGACCCTTGTGGCCACCACGTAAGGTGGTTTATTCCCTTCTTCTGGCGCAAGAAAACTAATATCCGGATAAAAATTGTGTTAAAATTTCAGCCCAATCAGAGCTACGGATCTCCGGGAATTTTAGAAACGGTGAAAAGGCAGAATCTGGGAACACAGAAACAGAAAGAAACGGAGAGAGAGATCCAATCTCGGAGGGGATCCCGCCCCTCCGTTGGCATGGAGGCCATGGACCAGAGGGGAAACCCTTCTCCCATCTAGGGGGAGGTCAAGGAAGAAGAAGGAGGAGGGGGGCTCCATCCCCTCTCTCTCGGTGGTGCCGGAACGCCGCAGGGGCAATCATCATGTGACGGCGATCTACTCCAACAACTCTATCATCTTCACCAACACCTCCATCACCTTCCCCCATCTATCTACAGCGGTCCCCTCTCCCACAACCTGTTGTACCCTCTACTTGAACATGGTGCTTTATGCTTCATATTATTATCCAGTGATGTGTTGCCATCCTATGATGCTTGAGTAGATTTTTGTTGTCCTATCGGTGATTGGTGAATTGTTATGATTGGTTTAGTTTACTTGTGTTTATGTTGTTGTACTTTGGTGACCATCATATGAGCACATGTGTTGATCACACCATAGGGTTGGTTGTATATTGATAGGACTATGTATTGGAGGGCAAGGGTGATAGCAGCTTCAGCCTAGCATAGAAATTGATGCATACGGGGTTGAAGGGGCACCAATATATCTTAATGCTATGGTTGGGTTTTATCTTAATGAATGTTAGTAGTTGTGAATGCTTGCTAATAGTTCCAATCATAAGTACATTGGATGTACATGCTAGCAATGGCCTCTCCCACACAAAACTTGCTATCCGTGTAGTAACATAGTCAATTGCTTAGGGACAATTCCGCAACTCCTACCACCACTTTTCCACACTCGTTAAACTAACATAATAGTTTCTTTATCTAAACAGCCCCTAGTTTTTATTTACCTGCTCTTTATTATCTGGCAAACCTATCCTACAACACCTACAAAGTACTTCTAGTTTCATACTTGTTCTAGGTAAAGCAAACATTAAGCATGCGTAGAGTTGTATCGGTGGTCGATAGAACTTGAAGGAATATTTGTTCTACCTTTAGCTCCTTGTTGGGTTCAACACTTTTACTTATCTAAAGAGGCTACAACTGATCCCCTGTACTTGTGGGTTATTAAGACCTTTTTCTAGCACTGTTGTTGGGGAGCAATAGCGTGGGGTGAATATTCTCGTGTGTGCTTGTTTGCTTTATTGCTAAGTAGATTTTATTTGTTATTCTAAGTTGTTCTCTATCTTTAGTTATGGATATGGAACACGAAATACCAAAAAAATTAGGTGTACTTGCTACTCACGGAGATGGGGAACCTCCTAAAACCCTCGATGCTCATTATGTGAAAGATAGTATGCACCACTTTGATAATCTTGAGAAAAACCCATTCAACTATATATTGGGAGACATATTGGATCAATGTGAGTACTTTAGGATTATCGCTGGACTCAAAAAGGGAAATTCTTATGGGATCAAATTCATAAGTTGCATTGGTATGCTCGGGATCTATGCTTGAGATATGATTATACTTATTGCTCTAGGATGAAGGCTCCACACCTTCCCTTTTCATGCAAATTTAACGATAATGAAACCTTAGTTTCTTATGCTAATAGTATTTATGATTACTATGATGTGGACTGAATAGAAGAATTCATTGCTTTTAAGGGTGCTTATGAAATTGAATCTTTGTTTGAAAAGCTTGAAGGTTTTGATGATGCTGTTTACAGAACTGAAAATTATGCTATACTTAAATATTGCTATGAGAAATATGAATATAATGCCGATATTGATGCGTTTATTGTGGAAGTCTCTGATGTCCAAGAAGAGACTAATATTTTGCAGTTAACTATGGAAGATGAAATCGATAACACTATGACCTCATTAGATGGAGAAGATGAGGAGAGTGAAGAACAAAAGGAGGAAGAGCGGATTAGCTACCCGTGCCCACCTTCTAATGAGGGTAACTCTTCAACCCATACATTGTTTAATTTCCCTTCGTGCTAACCGAAGGATGAATGCTATGATGATTGCTATGATCCCTTGGATTTGTTTGAAATATCCCTTTTTGATGAAATTAATGCTTGCTATGCTTGTGGCCATGAAGCCAATATGAATTATGCTTATGGAGATGAACTTGCTATGGTTCCTTATGTTAAGAATGAAATTGTTGCTATTGCACCCACACTTGATAGTCCTGTTATCTTTTTGAATTCTCCCAACTACTATACAGGAGAAGTTTGCACTTATTAAGGATTATATTGATGGGTTGCATTTTACCATTACACATGATGATTTTGATAGATATAATATGCATCTACTTGCTGCTCCTACTTGCAATTATTATGAGAGAGGAAATACATCTCCGCCTCTCTATGTTTCCAGTACAATAAAATTGCAAGAAACTCTTTATGTTATGTATTGGCCTTTACTTGATGTGCATGAATTGTACTTTTATGACATGCCGATGCATAGGAAGAGAATTAGACTTCGTCATTGCATGATATCTGTTACTTTGTGCTCACGACTAAATCAAAAATCGTTGTTAATTAAAATTGGCTTTGATATACCTTGGGATCTGGGTGGATCCATTACTTGAGCACTATATGGCTAGCTTAATGGCTTTAAAGAAAGTGCTGCCATGGAGACAACCCGGAAGTTTTAGAGAGTCATTTATTTCTATTGAGTGCTTTTAAAAACTAAAAAGAAAAAATGGGGAACCAAAACTTTTTCAAAAAGAAAAGTGAAAGTAAGAAAGACGAGCACCGTTGAAGTGGGGGAGCTCCTTGAACTTTGTTCATGCCCATGGATACTTTGCAAATCTTGAATTACAAAAACTTTTCGACAAAATTATCCCCTTGTACAAATACATTGTATTATAAAAATAATGTGCCAAGATTTGCCTTTAGGATGATTAGATTGCTTGTTTGGTATGTGCAGTGGAAAAACACAAACTTTGGCTGTAGCGCGTGAATTTACCTTTTTTACTGGAATGTCAAAAGCTTCTGAAACATTCTGTACAGTACTGCTATACAAATTTTTTATTTTTTCCCAATTTTTCAGAATTTTTGGAATTAGAGAAGTATGGTAGATGTTCAGATTGCTACAGATTGTCCTGTTTAAGACAGATTCTATTTTTGATGCATTGTTTTGCTTGTTTTGATGAAACTACCGATTGTATCGGTGGTATAAGCCATAGAGAAGTTACAATACAGTAGCTTCAAGCAAAAATAAAATATGAATGGGTTTGCAAGAGTACTTGAAGTGGTGATTTGTGTTATTATACTAACGGATCTCGCGAGGGTTTTGTTAAGTTTTATGTGATTGAAGTTTTCAAGTTTTGGGTGAGATCACGGTGGATGAAGGAATAAGGAGTGGCAAGAGCCTAAGCTTGGGGATGCCCGAGGCACCCCAAGGTAATATTCAAGGACTCCCAAGCAACTAAGCTTGGGGATACCCCGGAAGGCATCCCCTCTTTCTTCTAACGACCATCGGTAATTTTACTTGGAGCTATATTTTTACTCTTCACATGGTATGCATAAATCTTGGAGCATCGTGTGCTTGTTATTTTTCTTTTTATAATGCACCATGCTGGTATGAGATAGTCCTTGGTTGATTTATAGAATGCACTTTGCACTTTTTTTTAGAACTGATGACAGTGAGATTCTCTCACTGCCTTTTATATTAAGAAGAAAAAGTTAGGGGGGTTAGAGTGTCCAACACTATACAAATTACATGGGGGTTGGGGGTGTGGGGGTTTAGATCAGTAGCCTAACAGAACAGAAGGCGAAATCAAAGAAAGTTAACTATTGACAGAATGTAAGGGCTTTAATCCTGCTTTGATCGATGAACTAGCATGGCAAAGTCCTACTTGAATCTGTTCCTCCAAGAATCAAAAGTAGGTTGAACTCCTCTGAAGTGTTTATCATTCCTCTCCTTCCAGATCCCCCAGGCAGCAACTGCAAAAACCTCTAAAAACATCGGCCTTGCCCATCTGTCCTTGCCCTCATGCAGCATTCTGACCCAGTCCGTGCCATTTGGCCATTGTATCCCCAAAGCATCCCAGCATCTCTGACTGAAAGGGCAGGTGAAGAAGAGGTGAACAATATCTTCCTCAGGCGGGTGGTGGCAGAGTAGGCAGGTATAGTCATCATTTTGAACTCTAAAATGTCTTCTCCGGAGCATATTTCTAGTGTTCAACCTGTCAGCCAACAGCAGCCACAAGAACACCTTCCATTGCATTGTACATTTGGTTTTCCAGATCCAACCAAAAATCTCATCAACTTGTATCTGGCCAAAACAGTGGGCATAGTATTTTGAGGATTGAAATTCACCACCTCCCCAAACACAAGACCACACATCCTTGCCATCAGTCATTGAGGTCTCCAGAGTTTCTGATTGCAGTCCAGTAACCTCAATCCTAGCCTCCAAAGATAGAGGCAGGTGGAATACCTCTCCCAACCTCTCAGAGGAAAGGAGATTTCTCATTGATATGTCTGGTTCCTTAGCAAAGGAAAAAGCTCTTGGGTATCTGTCTTGAAAAATCTTAGTATTCCAATGATCTTTCCAGAACAGGATCGTATCCCCAGCCAAAACTTCCGATTTGGTGACCCCTCTGTATATATAAGATAGTTGCATGAGATCTCTCCACCAGAAGGATCCACAAGGGTCAGAAGCATGCGGTATTTTGCCCACATGGTATGTATCCCAAACCAAACTCACCCAGGGAACATCATATTTGTTATAGAACTTGTGAAGCTGTTTTAACAACAGCCATTGGTTTTGCGTCTTAAGATCAATGATCCCCAGCCCTCCCTTGCTTTTGAGTTTGCACACCATATCCCAAGCTGCCAGCGAGCTGCCCCTATACCCATCATCAGACTTCCTCACCCAAAGACATGACCTACGCAGTTTATCAAGGTGCTCAATTATCTTTGGGTTTATCTTGATGGAGCACATGGCATAGATAGCCAAAGAGGTGACCACAGAATTGAGCAATGTTAGCTTGGAGCCGTAATCCAGAAGCGAAGCTGCAGCAGGCACCTTCCTCTGAACCAAGGTGACCAGCGGCATCAGGTCAATCACGCTCGGGCGCGTGGTGCCCATGGGCAGGCCCAAGTAGGTAAACGGCATGCTACCAATAGAGCAGCCAAACGTGGCAGCAATTCCCCCTGCCAGCACCGGATCAGAATTGATGGGAACCAAAGTCGACTTGTGAAAGTTGATCTTAAGGCCCACCGACTTCCCGTAGTCAACCAGGATAGATTTCAACACTTGCGCTTGCGAGATACAAGCAGGAAACACAACGATCGTGTCGTCTGCATACCGAATTACAGGATAGTTACTATCAGAAGTGGGCAAGGGTAACTGCAGCAAACCAGACCGACTGGCATCATTGATCGCTGACTGTAAAAGGTCCGCTGTGAGATCAAAGATCAACGGAGATAGTGGATCTCCCTGTCGCACCCCACAAAGGCAGTCAAACTATTTCCCAGGGGTTCCATTGAGCAACACCGAAGAACTTCCAGAGGAAAAGATACATTTGATCCACCCCAACCACTTCTCATTGAATCCCATATGCTTCATGATCTCAATCATCGGTTCATGTTGGATGGTATCAAAAGCTTTCACAAAGTCCAGTTTCAGTATACAACATGCTCTCCCCGATGCTTGGCATTGGTTAATGTATTCAAACGCCCAGGCCAGGCAGTCCTGGATCAACCTCCCTTTCAGAAAACCGTACTGGTTCCGATGGATGATCTTGAGCACAATTCTCTGCAAACGGTTAGCCAGCAACTTAGTTATGAGTTTCAGACAACAATTGAGTAACGTGATGGGCCTGAAGTCATTAGCAGTCTCCGACGACTGGGTTTTTGCGATCAGAGTTACAAAACCCGAGTTTAGACTCTGGAGATTGATGACACCATCATAGAAATCATTGCATAGCCTATAGAAATAATCTTTGATAATGTGCCAACACAATTTCAGAAAGCAGCCATTAAATCCATTGGGGCCGGGTGCTCTATCTGACGGCATCTCTTGTACGACTCTGTCAATCTCATCATGTGTGAATGGTGTGGTTAGCTCCTCTAGACCCTCCTCCTTTTTAATGATTCTAGCCAGATCAAACTTCATTTCGTACTCTCCTTTCTTGCCCAATCTCTCCCTGTAAGTGTCAAACAACTCTTTTGCTTTACCTAGATGGTCAGTAACTACCGTGCCATCCTAAAGCTTCAGCGAAGCTATGGAATTTTTACGATATCTTTCCGATGCAGCAGAGTGAAAGAATTTGGTGTTATCACCTCCACAAGTAAACCAGCGGACCGTGCACCTTTTTCTCCAATATTCTCGTTTGTAGCCAAGGAGGGTAACAAGGTGGTTTTTGAGAATCACCCTGAAGTTGGCTTCTGGTACTATGAGAGATCTTTTGTCTTCGATATTGTCAAGTTCCAGAAGGGCCCAGTTGGAATTATCAATACACAAGTTCAAACGAGAAATCGGTTTACTCCATCGTTTCAGAGCTTATCTTAAGTTCTTAAATTTCTTGCACAAAAAGTTGAGCCGAGTTTGGTGCATAGCAGTGTTTCCCCCAGGTGGATTGCACTAGATCAAAGAATACTGGGTGGGATATCCAGAAGTTTTCAAACCTAAACACCTTACTCTTAGGGACAGAAGTTTCAATTGAAATCATACAAGGAGTATGATCAGACACTGGTTTGGGAAGGGGGCCCACTGTGGTATTAGGATAATTGAGGTGAAGAACCAATCGATTTGTTCGAGCAAAGGATCGGTCTGCATGTTGCTCCATGTGTACTGCCTACCCTTAATCGGTAACTCAACAAGTGCCTGAGAATGAATGAAATCATTGAAAGTAAGCATGTCATTAACATCCCCCCCCGGCTTATTGCGGTTATCCGGCGCTCTAATGTAATTGAAATCCCCACAGATTAGCCAGTCCTCATCATCGGGTATATCCAGATCAAACAGCCATGATGTGAAAGCAGTTCTACCTGACCCAGCGCAAGGCCCATAAACATTAACTAGTTTCCAAGAGTGGGATGTTTGCATTGAAGTAAATTGAATGCCCAAAGCAAAAGATTCAGAGTAAAACACAGTGCCAGAGAAAACAGAGCTGTCCCATAACAAAATTAAACCACCAGAGGCCCCCTGGGAGGGCACCAACTCAAACTTATCAAATTTTTTGGGACAGAAAAGTTTAACAAAACAGGATCAAAGGTAGCACGCTTAGCTTCTTGCAAACAGATAACTGAACAACCACTACTACTGATAGCATTACGCAGTGCCAGTTGCTTCTTGTCCGAGTTGATCCCTCGGACATTCTAGCAGAGAACTTTCCATGCTTTAAGCTGCATCGGGGTCACTGCCGTCACTCTTCGGCCCACCTTGGATAGCAAGCAGCTTCCCTGCGCTTAACTGGCTCGGATGAACACCACACATATTAGTCCCAATGGACTGAATAGCATGGATAGAAGTAGGAGATGGGACAGTATCAGATACCTTGTCTTGCCTCCTAGCGCCAGGTGTGCCATCAGTGGAGAGGCCAGGAAGAGAGGGGTCTTTCCTAGGCTTGACCTTGGATGTTGTAGTTCTCTTATCAGTAAGTGGAGGCACCCTGAACCCATCATATTTGTTTGAGCGTGCACTACGATGGAGAAGAACAGTGTCCACATGAGCTGGCTCCTTGAGCATCATACGGCCGATTGGGCCAACAGCAGTATCCACACAGGCAGGCACATCCAAACTCACTAGGGCGGCAGATAGGCGCTCGACCAGAACTGGCAACTCCAAGTTAGAATCTTCCAATGAGGCAGACAGAACAATACCCACAATAAAAGCTGAACTGAAGATGTGACCAAACACATCAGCTTCCGGCCTCACTTGGGCAAGCAAAGCCAAGCACACACTATCAAGCTGAAACTTAATAACAGTGAATGGATTGAGTGGGAAACATGCTATGCTGGGAGATTCAGCAGGTAATATAGCGCGGGTATAGATCCTCTTCAGCATACCACCCATCCACGAAAGCAGAGCACTATTAGTAGCAAAGAACATAGTAGCTGCATAGTCTCTATCTCTGACAAAAGCATCAGCCACAGAAGGAGCACCATTGATGAAACTGTCAGCCAGCTCCTCCACATAGGAAAATTCAGACCAAACATCACACAGATTGTCCACCAGGTTGTGCTCTTGTGGCACACCATCCATCAGAGACGGTCCATCATATTCAAAGTAGGTTCTGAAACTGAAACCTGTGTACGGAGGTCGTGCCACTGACCAAGAACTCCAACCATTGGCTTGCACCTGGTCCTGGGCTTGCTCATTGCCATTCCAAGCCGCCTCATTAGCTGCTTGTTGTGCCTCCATCTCATCGATCCTAGCTTGCTGCATGATAGTATAGTACGGCAGACTGTACGGGTGCGGAGACGCATTCAAAAGTGGTGGAGTATCTTCAGTCCCTTGCAAACCAGGTACAGTGTCTCTGCCATTCAGCACATATACAAGGACGGACCAGGAGCGGCCCAGACCCGGCAGCACTCCAACTTTGGTGACAAGCAAACTATGTGGAACTTCCGCAATATCTTTGATGTGACATTTAACAAGAACTCGAGCTTTGTTCTCGTTCGGTCTTGGCCAGGCCAACAACTTAACAAAACGACAAACCACCTTATGAACATAGTGTTCAGTCATGTAATTCATAGGAAACGCAAGCATCAAGATCCAAACTTCATATTGAAAAACAGGCATTCTCATGTTAATCCCTTCATCGTGGGGGATTAAAGTGAAGTAGGAATCCTCAGTTAAAGCATGCATCCCTTCTCTAATGGCGTCATCTCTACTCTGAACATCAAGAAAAGCAACACAGCCTACTGCAATCGGATATACAAACTTGTCCTCAATCAGATACTCCAGATCCTCCCTAATGATCCGACAAACTTCCTCTAACCAGTAACTCTTCTGATGATCTGGTACAGGAGGGGTGATCTCAATCAGAGCGTACCGTTCGTGGTTCAGCGGCGGCTCATCCACAACCATAGTGCTCCTTTGTAGACGATGATCAGGCCCGCGCTCAATGTGTGATCCGACGGGGGTGAAGGCGAAAGGCCTGACCGGAAAATTTGCCATGGCGGCACCACTAGGGTTTTTTTGAGGGCTCCGGGCTTGGAACAGGGGAAGTCGAGGCAGGAGCAGAGGAGGGAAGGGAGGTGGACGAAACTGGGAAGACTACGTCTGATTGGGCCCCCGGGGTGGTGGAGTTGACAGCTGCAGGGGAGGGAGTCGTATCGACAGGCAATGAGGGGCAGCCACGTCACTAGTACCTGGGATTTTTTGTTTCACTTGCCATAACTGACCCTGATTTTTACCGTGTATATCCCGCCAACCTATGCAGTTGATATCTTTCCGTTCCCCAACACCAGGAATAGGTAGTTTGAAGCTCTTGGGCCACCAACAATAAGTTGGCCCATTCCAACCCCCCCCCCCTCCTCGGCATGCAGTATGACCCAATAAGCTACAGGATTGGCACCTCTTAAGCCTAGGACAACTATTACTATAATGATCATTACGATTACACGCTAGGCAGGTTTGTAGCTTACAGCCCAACATGCATGTATCTATCCAATCATACTGATATTCAGGACATAAACATTGATCGATGAGACGAATACAACATTGGCAAAATGTACCTGGGCAGTCTGATGCAAGCTGGCCGTGACGAGAGCAACTTAAACATTACAGCAGACGAGAATCAATATATTCTTGAGTTGGCACATCTTTTATCTAGACCATGGAGGAAATATCAACATCAGAATAACCCGCTTGCCACCCATCCATGATATGATATAGCTTTTCATCTAAAATGGAGTTCCAATAGGACTCCCTGAAACGAGATCCCTTGAAAGAAGGCATGACGTGCAAATTATCCTTTCCAGAACAAATAAAATCCCCTAGCCGGATATTCAGCTCCGGATCCGCAATCATCGGAAAGTTGAACTGACCAAAAGAGATGCCTTCTGCGGACGGCGACCGTCCCAACTCCGGCGAGGAAATTTGTTTATCACATCTCAAAGGCAGAGTTGGACATCCATTTTCAGCTGATCAAAAGTACTCTGTTGATCTTGAAGCCATCTAGATTTAACAGCTATAGGGCGTAAGCCCACCTCAGGAAGAAAACTATCCGCGTGCCAGCCAATCTCAGAACGAACACAACCTGAATCGGAAATTCCACGAAATAGATGAAAATGATAGATGAAGTCTGGCCAAATCCGATCCTTAAGGCCATAAATAAAATGACCCACACGATTTGAGGCTACCGAGAATCGGAAACGGCGATCACTCAGTTGCAAAACTCTAAACTTCGAACTGAAACCACCAATGCAAGATTGGAGCGCGAGGGCCACTGATTCCTCCATCAACGTGAATGATGCCGACGAGAACGAGATGGCAAGGAAGAATTCCTTGGAGGATCTAGGATTGGCCGAAGAGAAGTGCATCATGGTTCCAAACTTGTCACGTACCTGAGATTCAATCGCCAATCCCGGAGAGAAGTCCCAATGGAGGAGACTCTCCATGACTATGTGGTGGCTGCCACTATTGGAGTGGACAGTGACAACAGGGGGTGGTGGCCGCCGGGGCTGGAGTGGCCACCAGCGGAAATCGCCTAGGAGAGGGAGTCGTGCAGGAGGGCTTAGAGGGATGGTCAGGGCAAAATGCTCTTTGCACTTCACTTATATATTTTCAGTATGGATTTATAGAATGCTTCGTGTGCTTCACTTATATCATTTGAAGTTTGGATTGCCTGTTTCTCTACACATAGAAAACCACGATTTGTAGAATGCTCTTTTATTTCACTTATATTTGTTAGAGCGTGGGCATATCTTTTGTAGAAACAATTAAACTCTCTTGCTTCACTTATATCTATTTACAGAGTCAACAGGAATTGGTCATTCACATGGTTAGTCATAAAATCCTACATAAAACTTGTAGATCACCGAATATGATATGTTTGATTCATTGCAATAGCTTTGCAATATAAAGATGGTGATATTAGAGTCATGCTAGTGAGTAATTGTGGATTGGTAGAAATACATGTGTTAAGGTTTGTGATTCCCGTAGCATGCACATATGGTGAACCGTTATGTGATGAAGTCAGAGCATGATTTATTTTTTGATTGTCTTCCTTATGAGTGGCGGTCGGGGACGAGTGTTGGTCTTTTCCTACCAATCTATCCCCCTAGGATCATGCGTGTAGTACCTTGTTTAGATAGATAATAGATTTTTCAATAAGTATGTGAGTTCTATATGACTAATGTTGAGTCCATGGATAATAAGCACTCTCACTCGTCCACCATTGCTAGCCTCTCTAGTACCGCGCAAACTTCACCAGTGCATCCAAACCCCATGATATGATACGCTCTATCACACATAAGCCTCTTTATATCTTCCTCAAAACAGCCACCATACCTACCTGTCATGGCATTTCTATAGCCATTCCGAGATAAATTGCCATGCAACTTCCATCATCATCATAAACATGACTTGAGCATTGATTGTCATATTGCTTTGCATGATCGTAAGATAGCTAGCATGATATTTTCATGGCTTGTCCGTTTTTTGATATCTTTGCTATGCTAGATCATTGCACATCCTGGTACACTGCCAAAGGCATTCATATAGTCATATTGTTCTAGATATTGAGTTGTAATATTGAGATGTAAGTAAATAAAAGTGTGATGATCATCATTATGAGAGCATTGTCCCAATGAGGAAAGGATGATGGAGACTATGATTCCCCCACTAGTCGGGATGAGACTCCGGATGAAAAAAAGAGGCCAAATAAAGAGAGGGCCCAAACAAACAAAAAATGAGAGAAAAAGAGAGAAGGGACAATGCTACTATCCTTTTACCACACTTGTGCTTTAGAGTAGCACCATGTTCTTCATATTGAGAGTCTCTTGAGTTATCACTTTAATATACTAGTGGGAATTTTCATTATAGAACTTGGCTTGTATATTCTAATGATGGGCTTCCTCAAATGCCCAAGGTCTTCATGAGCAAGCAAGTTGGATGCACACCCACTTAGTTTTCAGTTTGAGCTTTCATACACTTATAGCTCTAGTGCATCTGTTGCATGGCAATCTCTACTCACTTGCATCGGTATCGATTGATGGGCATATCCATAGCCCATTAATTTGCCTAGTTGATGTGAGATTTTCTCCTTTTTTTCTCTTCTCCACACAACCTCCATCATCATATTCTATTCCACCTACAGTGCTATATCCATGGCTCATGCTCATGTATTGCGTGAAATTTGAAAAGGCATGAGAACATTAAAAGTATGAAACAATTGCTTGGCTTGTCATCGGGGTTGTGCATAATGAAATAATTTTTGTGATGAAGATGGAGCATAGCCAGACTATATGACTTTGCAGGGATAACTTTCTTTGCCCATGTTATTTTGAGAAGACATGATTGCTTTATTAGTATGCTTGAAGTATTATTGTCTTTATGTCAAATGATAGACTATTGCTTTGAATCACTCGTGTCTTAATATTCATGCCATGATTAGATTATATGATCAAAGATTATGCTAGGTAGCATTCCACATCAAAATTTATCTTTTCTTTATCATTTACCTACTCGAGGACAAGCAGGAATTAAGCTTGGGGATGCTGATATGTCTCTGTCATATCTATAATTTTTTATTGTTCCATGCCAATATTCTACAAGTTTTACATACTTTTGGCAACTTTTCACACTATTTTCTTGGACTAACATATTGATCCATTGCCCAGTGCCAGTTCATGTTTGTTGCATGGTTTTTATTTCATAGAAAATCCATATCAAACGGAGTTCAAATGCAATAAAAACTTACGAAGATTTTTTTTTTGGAATATATGTGAATTTTGGGAATTGGAATCAACGCGAGACGATACCCGAGGGGGCCACAAGGCAGGGGCACGCCCTGGACCCTTGTGGCCAACCCGTAAGGCGGTTGGTTCCCTTCTTCTAGCACAAGAAAGCTAATATCCGGATAAAAATCGGGTTCAAATTTCAGCCCAATCGGAGCTACGGATCTTCGGGAATTTAAGAAACGGTGAAAGGACAAAATCTGGGAACGCTGAAACAGAAGGAAACACGGAGGGAGAGATCCAATCTCGGAGGGGCTCCTACCCCTCCGCTGCCATGGAGGCCATGGACCATATGGGAAAACCTTCTCCCATCTAGGGGGGAGGTCAAGGAAGAATAAGAAGGAGGGGGCTCTCTCCCCTCTCTCCCAGTGGCACTGGAATGCTACCGGGGCAATCATCGTGTGACGGCGATCTACTCCAACAACTCCGTCATCATCACCAACACCTCCATCACCTTCCCCCATCTATCTATAGTGGTCCACTCTCCCGCAACCCGTTGTACCCTCTACTTGAACATGGTGCTTTATGATTCATATTATTATCCAATGATGTGTTGCCATCCTATGATGCTTGAGTAGACTTTTGTTGTCCTATCAATGATTGGTGAATTGCTATGATTGGTTTGATTTGCTTGTGGTTATGTTGCTATCCTTTGGTGCCCATCATATGAGCACTCTTGTGGATCACACCATATAGGGTTGGTTGTATGTTTATAGGACTATGTATTGGAGGGCAAGGGTGATAGCATCTTCATCCTAGCATAGAAATTGATGCATACGGGATTGAAGGGGGGCCAATATTTCTTAATGCTATGGTTGGGTTTTACCTTAATGAATGTTAGTAGTTTGAAAATGCTTGCTAATAGTTCCAATCATAATTGCACAGAATTCCAAGTAAGGGATGACACGCTAGCAGTGGTCTCTCCCACACAAAACTTGCTATCAGTCTAGTAACGTAGCCAATTGCTTAGGGACAATTCCGCAACTCCTACCACCACTTTTCTACACTCGTTAAACTAACATAATTGTTTCTTTATCTAAACAACCCCTAGTTTTCATTTACGTGCTCTTTATTATCTTGCAAACTTATCCTACAACACCTACAAAGTACTTCTAGTTTCATACTTTTTCTAGGTAAAGCGAACGTCAAGCGTGCGTAGAGTTGTATCGATGGTCGATAGAACTTGAGAGAATATTTGTTCTACCTTTAGCTCCTCGCTGGGTTCAACACTTTTACTTATCGAAAGAGGCTACAACTGATCCCCTATACTTCTAGGTTATCAAGTGTTCATTGGTAAGTTTGTGCTTGTTTACTTTGTTGACATCCTAATTTATAGCAAAACTTTGGATGAACATGCGGAACACATCCGGTGTGTGCTTGTTGTCCTAAGAGAGGAGAGATTATATGCTAACAAGGAAAAGTGCACATTTTGCATAGAAAAAGTTGTGTTCCTTGGCTTTGTTGTTTCAGGTAAAGGTGTGGAGGTAGATGAGGAGAAGGTCAAAGCCATCCATGAGTGGATGCTTCCACAAAATGTAAGCCAAGTATGAAGCTTTATTGGCCTTGCTGGTTTCTATCGTTGGTTTGTGAAGGACTTCATCACCATTGCTGCCCCAATGAATGAGCCAACCAAGAAAGATGTTCCCTTCAAGTGGGCAAATGCACAAGAGAAGGCTTTCCAAGAGCTGAAGGAAAATTGATATCTGCACCATTGCTTGCACTACCCAACTTTGGTAGACTTTTAAAATTGAATGTGATGCAAGTGGCATTGGTATTGGAGGCATACTAATGCAAGAAGGTAGAGCTATTTCATATTTTAGTGAGAAGCTAATTGGTCCAACTCTAAATTACTCAGTTTATGACAAACAATTATATGCACTTGTGAGATCTTTGGAAACATGACAACATTATTTGTGGCCTAAAGAATTTGTGATACATTTCGACCATGAATGTTTAAAGAACCTTAGGGTCAACAAGAACTGAACCGTAGGCATGCAAAATGGAGCAATTCATAGAATCATTTCCCTATCTTATCAAGTACAAGAAAGGAAAAGATAATATTGTTACCGATGCTTTGTCTAGGCACCATATTTTACTCTCACAACTTGATACTAAAATTCTTGGGTTGCAGAGCATAAAAGAATTATATGTCAATGACCCATATTTTGCTGAACCACACTCAAAGTTTAGTGAGGGGGAAGGTTGGGAAAATTTTCACTTGCATGATGGATTCTTGTTTCGAGCTAACAAATTGTGCATCCCAAATTGCTCTATTCATTTATTGCTTTTGCAGTAGGCTCATGCTAGTGGTCCCATGGGACATCTTGGAGAAATGAAAACTCAGAGTGTGTTGATTGACAATTTCTTTTGGCCAAGGTCGAGGCATGATGTTGAGTGCTACGTGCTACGTTGTGAGATCTGCCACAAAGCTAAGTCACATTTAAACCCTCATGGACTTTATAATCCTTTATAAGTTCCTAGTACACCTTGGGAAGATATTTCTATGGACTTTGCTCTTGGTTTACTGCGCACTAACAGAGGGAGTGATTCAATTTTTGTGGTGGTTGATAGGTTTAGCAAGATGGCTCATTTTAACCCGTGTCGTAAGAGTGATGATGCTTCATACATTGCTAATTTGTTTTTCAGGGAAGTCGTGGAGCTACATGGAGTACCATGCATTATTGTTTTAGATCGTGACACCAAGTTTCTGAGCAATTTTTGGAAAATGTTGTGGGCAAAGCTAGGAACAAAGCTTCTCTTTTCCACTACATGCCACCCACAAACGGATGGACAAAGTGAAATTGTCAACCACGCACTATCTAGTATGCTGAGAGCGGTTTTAAAGAAAAAATTGAGGATGTGGGAAGAGTGTCTCCCCCACGTGGAGTGGAGTTTCCATATAACATGGCGGTACATTCGACCTCTAAATTTTGTCCTTTTCAAATTGTTTATGGTTTCAGACTTGCTACTCCCATAGATCTTTTGCCTTTACCATTTCAAGAGCAAACTAATCTTGATGCAAGTAAGTGTGCTGACTTCGTGAAAAAAAATCATGAGAAGACCAAGGAAAATATTGAGAAGACGACTGAACAATATGAAAAATGAGCAAACAAGGGAAGAAAGAAGGTGTTTTTTGAAGAAGGTGATCTTCTGTGGGTAGACCTACAGAAGGATCATTTCCTGGATCAACGCAAATGCAAGTTGCAGCCACGTGGAGATGGTCCATTGAAAGTGCTAGCAAAGATCAATGATAATGCCTACAAGATTGACCTTCCGATAGATTATGGTGTTAGTCAAACTTTCAATGTGTCCGACCTCTCTCCATACTTCGGACCATCAGAGTCGAGGACGACTCCTTTTCAAGAGGGGGGGGGGATGATGAGGACAACACAACCATCGACAAGTCTCCAACAATTATAGGTCCAGTCACAAGAAGACGCGCCAAACTAATAAGTGACCAGGTGAATGCTAACTTAAGTTTACCTTGTAACCTTGATGACATAGGTATTCTTTCATCCCCATTGTTGTTGGTTGAACTTAGGTATAACATGGAAGAAATCCAACAACCTATGAGCTCTTGAAGCAACCGGTTTGTATGAACAAGTTTGGAGAAAACAAGTTTCAAGTGAAGCTGATACTGTCAATTTTTCACCTCTGATGTTTCATTGTGCCACACCCATGTGGTGGAGATATGTGCCATATGGTTACATAATCATAAGATACATCAAATTTACTTTCCAACGCAAAAAACCTCACATCATTTGGAGTTGTGAATCAAAATCTCTAGTCATTCTTGTGGAAAGTGTCCACGCTCTCAAGGCTTCGCGAATTTTCGAGGACATCTTCAACAACTCCCAAAGTTGACTACTTATTCCCCCAAGGAAGTCATGCAGACCTGCTTACTTTTGAAACCATTTTCATGCCTAAATAAGGGGGGTTGTCCCTGCTATAAAACCACATCTCTCCATCCTCTTAGAAACCTTTTGCCAAACCATTCAACTACAAGCTTATGCAGCAAGACTACTAGAGAGATCCTTGCTACCTTTGCTCTTGTGAGTTCATCCGGATTCACGAGAAGGATCCTCTGGTTCCCCATAATTCGCACTCTATAGTTCGGGCCGTTTTGTGTGGATTAGTCCCGGTTTGTGGTTCTGTGATTGTTTAGACAGCTGGTTGGAGTTCTTGTAGCTTCGGTCGGCCATCCCCAACTTACTGTTGCATCCAACCTTGGTAGGTATAAAGCTAATTATCCCGGTTGCTTGCAGCTAGTTATCCCTCCCGATTCGATCCTACGACATGAAGATCTGGCCTCCCTCGGGCGTGAACTCATTCGTCGGGTTCCCACCTGTCACCAAGTGTACTCAAGATGGAATTCTCTGAAGACTTGGTGCATGCTTCAAGGCATATTCAAATATTCAGCATGTTTACCTCTAGATGCAACCGACCATGTGTAACCGTAGGTATCCCTGCCCCCTATATAAGCCGAGAGGTTTAGTCCATAGGGGCAAGTTATACTCATTCATACGATCGCGAGGTAGATCATCTATACTCTGTACCCCATCCGTAATAAATACAATACAAGCAGTACGATTTTACCTCTTCGAGATTGCCCAAATCTGGATAAACACCATGTCTCTCTATTTCCCGTTACCATCTAGCCGAGACCACTAGCTTGAGACCCCCTGCTAGAGATCTGCTAGATTTAGCTCCGACATTGGTGGCCCATATAGGTCCCGCTAAGTGGTCACAAAATCTCGATGGAAGAACCGTTCAAGCATCAAATCTGTACCGACACGATTTCTACACCAGAACACCAAAACATCGGCTAGACCGAGATGCAGGAGAACTTTGGAAGTACTACCTGAGGGAGTCCTAGATTAAGGGGTCCTCGGGTGTCTGGCCTATTGACATGGGCCGGACTGATGGGTTATGAAGATACAAGACCGAAGAATCTCACCTGTGTCCGGATGGGGCTGTCCTTGGCGGGGAAGGCAAGCTTGGCGTCCGGATATGAAGCTTCCTTTCTCTGTAACCGACTTTGTACAACCCTAGTCTCCTTCATTGTCTATATAAACCGGAGGGCTTAGTCCGTAGAGGCAATCATAATCATATAGGCTAGACTTCTAGGGTTTTAGCCGTTACGATCTCGTGGTAGATCAACTCTTGTAATACTCATATTCATCAAGATCAATCAAGCGGGAAGTAGGGTATTACCTCCATAGACAGGGCCTGAACCTTGGTAAACATCGTGTCCCTCGCCTCCTGTTACCATCAACCTTAGACGCACAGTTCGGGACCCCCTACCCGAGATCCGCCGGTTTTGACACCGACATTGGTGCTTTCATTGAGAGTTCCGCTGCATCGTCACCTAAAGGTTTGATGTCTCCATCAATCATCTACAACAATGCAGTCCAGGGGGAGGCTTTCCTCCCCAGATAGATCTTCGTATTCGGCGGCTTCGCACTGCAGGCCAACTCGCTTGGCCATCTAGAGCAGATCAACAGCTATGCCCCTGACCATCAAGTCAGTTTGGAAGCTTGAATTACGTCGCTGATATCCGTGGAGACTTGATCTTCGACGGATTTGAGCCCATGACAGCTGCTCCCTGCCACCACGATGAACATGACATAAATCTGTCATACGACCATGCCCAGGAGATAGCGCCTGTAACTGCTCTGGCCCTGGATCCGGAGCAGATTGCGCCTTCCGAGAACGGGACGCTCAACCCCGCCGTGGAAGCCGCAGACTCAGAAGCGTTAGAGCCGCACACAGATCCAACCTCGAGCGGGCCCTATTTCACAGAAACCTCGGATTCATCTCCGGCCATAGGTTCCGAACTGCGTGCATCCTTGCCCATCGAACCTGATCAGGCGCCGATCATTGAGTTCAGCTCTGCGGACATCTTCCGGCACTTGCCTGTAGGCGATGTGCTAAACTCATTAAAAGCCCTCTCCTTATCAGGGGACTCTCAGCCGAACTATATCCGGTTTGGATTGGAAACTGATGGCGGAGAATTCCGCTTCCCACCCACCACCCACTTCATAGCCACTGTCAAAGACTTGACCGACGTGCTTGATTACGGCTCTGAAGACATCGACGGTATGGACAACGATGTCGGAGAGGAGCAGACACAAAAACCACCGCTTACAGGGCGCTGGACAGCCACCTCCTCGTATGATGTATACATGGTGGATACACCCAAAGAGAACAACGGCAACAATGAAAAGGATCCAGTCGAGGATAAGCCTCCTGAGATATAGCCAAAGCACCGACGTCAGCGGCGCCGCTCTAAACCACGCCGTGGGAAAAATAGCTATACCAACACAGAAGAAAATAATATTCTGGACGATGCCGAAGACAAATGAAGACCCCGTTGAGCCAACTTCCGAACAGGATGAACGAGAGGATGGGCGAGTTAGCCCTAATGAACAGGACATTAACAAAGACTCGGAGGACAGTAATTATCTTCCACCCTTCTAGGGTGAGGCGAGCCTCGGCAATGAAGACTTTATCATGGCTAAGGAGCCCGTCGATCAGGAGCGCTTTAAGCGCCAGCTAATAGCCACTGCAAGGAACCTGAAAAAGAAGCATCAGCATCTTCAAGCTGATCAAGATCTGCTCAGTGATAGATGAACTAAAGTCCTAGAAGCCGAAGAATACGGCCTCGAGCGCCTAACCAAAAGTTACCCAAAGCGCAAATTGTTACCCCAATTCGATGACGAGGCGCTGGAGCCCGTCCTACCAACGCATAATGCGGCTGGCCGACCACCATGTGACCGGGACAAAGCGGCAACTCAAGCCGAATACCATCCCGTACCACCTCGCGGTAAGGGCAGAGACATAACAGCTCGGGATCATACATATGACCTTCAGTAGGACCTAGACAACAGAGCAGGTCAGACCAGATCGATCTACAGATCACGGGGACGTGCCCAGACGCGTAACGACGGCCATCTAGCCGGATGTGACAAACACAATCACGCCCGCGCCGAGCACTGCAGACGAACTTCATCTGAGTTACGTCGCGACGTGGCCCGACATAGAGGCACCGCACACCCCTTTGCTTCACTGATGAAGTAATGGAACATGAATTTCCGGATGGGTTTAAACCCATGAATATCGAATCATACAATGGTACAACAGACCCCGCAGTATGGATTGAAGATTTCCTCCTCCATATCCACTTGGCCTGCGGTGATGACATCCACGCCATTAAATACCTCCCACTAAAACCAAAGGGGCTAGTGCGGCACTGGCTGAACAGCCTCCCTGAGAACTCCATCGACAGCTGGGAAGACTTAGAAGACGCCTTCTGCAATAACTTCCAAGGTACATATGTTCAGCCTTCGGACGCTGATGACCTAAGTCACATCGCCCAGCAGCCCGGGGAGTCTGCCCGGAAGCTCTGGACTAGATTCTTAATCAAAAAGAACCAAATTGTCGATTGTCATGACGCCGAAGCCCTCGCGGCCTTTAAACATAGCGTCTGAGATGAGCGGCTCGCCCGCCACCTCGGTCAAGAAAAACCAAGATCCATGGCTGCCCTTACCACTCGGATGACCCGTTTTTGCACGGTAGAAGACAACTGGCTCGCTGGTAGAAGCAACAACACCGTTGATCCGGGTACTTCTGAAGTTCAAGACGGCAATGGCAAGCCACGACACAATAAACACAAGCGTCGCAACAACAATGAAGGAACGCAAGACACGACGGTCAACGCCGGATTCAGTGGTTCAAAACTGCTATCAACAGAAAAAGCCATTCAAGGCAAACAGAGACGGGCCATCCAATTTAGACAAGATACTGGATTAGCCCTGCCAGATTCATGGCGCCCCCGTTAAACCAGCCAATCACACCAACAGGAGCTGTTGGGTTTTTAAACAAGTCGTCAAGCTTAATGCCGAACACAAGGTGGAGGGGCCGCCTAGTGACAGTGATGACGAAGAGACTTGTCAGCCGAACACAGGGGGTCAGAAGCAATTCCCCCTCGAAGTAAATACAGTGAACATGGTATACGTGATGCACATCCCTACATGGGACTACAAGCGCGCTCTACGGGACGCTAGCGCCATAGAGCCAGCCACCCCAAAATTAAGCCAATGGGCGGCCCACCCGATTACTTCTGATCGCAAGGACCACCCAGCCAGTATCCTTCATGAAGGTCTGGCAGCTCTCATCCTCGATCCAATTATCGATGGGTTCCATCTCACAAAAGTCCTTATGGACAGCGATAGTAGCCTTAATCTACTCTACCAAGACACTGTCCGCAAAATGGGCATTGATCCTTCAAGAATCAGGCCCGCCACAACTACCTTCAAGGGAACAATATCCGACATAGAAGCTCACTGCACGAGCTCGATTACATTGGAAGTCGTTCTCGGCTCGCCGAACAACTTTCAAAGCGAAGGCTTGACCTTCGATATTGTCATGCTCCGTAGTAGCTTCTAGGCACTACTCGGGCATACCGCTTTTACTCGTTTTAATGCGGTCCCACATTACATCTATCTCCAACTTAAGATGCCCGGTCCACGTGGCACCATCACGATAAACGGAAATACAGAATGCTCCCTTCGTATAGAGGAGCACACTACGGCTACTGCAGGCGAAGTACAAAGCGGCCTCATCAAGCCACACATTCATCGGCTATCAAGCCGCCGGTCTCCATTAGACAGGACCAATCAATCTCAGAGTTGAATTAGCAGTTCGGCCTCCGCCGTCCGCCCCATATAGCCACGAAGTCTGTCCCACGCACATAAATATACACCTAAAATACGCTGGTCACCGACGGAGGCACAATGCGGACAGACCTATAACACTATCCGCACTCTCATAGTCTTTTTCTTTTTCTAACCATTTTTTATCATTTTACCACAGGTGACTATATTCGCTGAGAAGTCCTTTAATCAAGGCAAGGCAGCATAGATGTGCGACAGGAGGTCCAAATGTTTTTTGTAGACCGCACTCTTTATTTTAAACCTGTAAAGTGCCCTTTTTGTCAGGTTTCGACCCTCGGCATATATTGCCAGGGGCTCGATATGGCAACATATGAGTTGCCGACAAGTCCGAACAACTTTATAGCACACTTCAGCGTCACGAGTTTGGCCTTATATGCATTAGCTTCGAATCATGTCTTTGGTCAATAGTTGGGTTGCCCGGCTCCTGTGCTTACTACCTTACGTTCCGCTCTATCGGCTAGGTTAGTAAAGGGAGAACTACTGCGATTGTGTCCTGGTTCGTCCGGATGAGCACCTCAGTAGAGGAAGCCGAAAATTAACTGTCATGATGCGGCGAGAGCTGGTCAACCACTCGATGACTCACCAGAATCTTTGCGATTCCTTCCGTATTACACGAAGGACCATTCTTCTGGTCACGTATGTCAATGCACCGTATTCGGATAACCGCGTACATACCAGGGGCTACATCGTAGACCCACCGTCAAACTCCTATGGCTAAGTGAAAGTGTTAAAGCCCTATAGTCCGATTGCCTAGTTTGCTGCATTCACACCTCCTTAATGGAGCAACACGTTGGGTCAAGAGTGATCAATTGCTTTTCCGATCACCCCCGCATTATATGCGAGGGGGCCAAAGCCGGCGACTGGTAAACTTTTAGATTATACAGAAAACGGCCGCACATGGGGCACCAAAAACTTTTTAGGCAAAAAGTATAAAACATAGCCCTAATATATCATAAAATTGTTTTTACAATTTCGGTAATCTTCACTCGAACAATCTTTCGAGGACTGACCCTCTATCAAGCGGGCACCCTCTAGGACATCCTCAAAATAATGCTCTGGCGTATGATCGCCCTTGCCCTTGGGTGGACTTTTCGCTACAATATCGGTGGCCTTCATCTTCGCCCAATACGTCTTGACACGGACAAGGGCCATCTGTGCACCTTCTATGCATGTTGACCGCTTAACAGCGTCGATACGCGGCACTGCATCAACAAGTCGCTGCACCGAACCGAAATAACTATTCGGAATTGGCTCAGTTCAGGCAGTCCACGACGTCCTTCATGGAAGATCCGGATATCTTGTGGAGCTCGGCCCATTGGGCCATCTTGTGGACGCTTTGGAATGCTGAATTGCGACCAGAAAAGCTTTTCCATCGCATGTCCTTCTTGCGCTTGGAAAAACTATGTCGCATCAGAGACACTCTTCGGCAAGTCCGAAAATGCGTCTGGAGAACTCCACATTTGATTAAGCGGGGCATACTTCGGATCGCCGATTTAGTTTGTAATAAGAAGGGCTTACCAGCCGCAATCTCCCCAGCTTGTCGGATCTCCTCCCGAGCCGCTCTAGACTCTGACCGTGCTTCTCTTGCCTCTTGTAAGGCCTTGTCAAGATCAACCGCTCTGGTTTTGTTATCTTTCTCAAGAAATTCGCATCGGCTAGTGGCATACTTTAGCTCAAGTGCCATAATAGATATTCCCTCCTCGCACTGGCGTCGAGCAGCCTGTTCGGCCTTTAATTCAGTAGCTGCCTTTTCGGTAGCCGCATTACTCATCCTGGCTTGCTCCTTGGCCTGGGCAAGCTCAGCCCGGAGGGTCTCAACTGCGACAGCACTATCTGCAGTTATGTATATCTCAATATATAATTCTTAGCATCATGCTCATATTATAGTCCTTGCATATACTGATCGTGCCAAAAACATACCTTGTGCCTCGTCGAGCCGCTTGTTAATAAGCATGATGTCGTCATCCGCCACATCAAGTGTATGCTTCAGATCTGCAACCTCTGTAGCTCGGGTAGTCGCCAGGGATGTAACAGCGTGAGTTCCAATTAGTCAGATTATTTCCTGGGCATATCTTTCTTGATCCTCTGATCGCTTCCCTTTGGACGCCAACCAGAGTCTCAGGGGCTACTATCTATAAACAGGCGCATTTTGCGTTTATAGCACAATTGAAAATATTACATTACGTACCTCGAAGACTCTTAGCATGCCCGTAAAGGCTTCATTCAATCCGCTTTTCACGGACAAAACCCTCTCAATCACCGTACCCATCAAAATACGATGTTCCTCTGAGACGGGCGCATGTCGCAATATATCCATCAATGTATTTGGCGCATCCGGATCCCTGGAAGCAGCTAAAGGGCTACGGACTCCCTTCAAAGGAATATGTTTACTCGACATTAGAGTCGTCTCTGGCTGTAAATCGGATAGTCCGGGGCCTTTATTGTTGGTTCCCCTAGGGGCCGCACACCCCGGAACCCGGACAACCGAAGTGTCACCTTCGGGCCTAGTCTTCATTGTCCCTCGCACCGCTTGTTGATCGGGAGAGATCCTCCGGGATGACACCTCGGGGTTGTCTGCCCTATTGGGCGGGGAAATCTGTGGAGGCATCTCGCTCTCCATCATCTCCGGAAGAAGATGCCCCGAGGAGGAGGACTGTTGAGGAAGGCTGCATGCCGGACTGCAAAACATATATTTTGATATTACCCTTGCAACCAGGAAAGAATGGGATATGTTTAAAACACCCTCGTTCACTTACGATTCATCTAGGGGCTTGTCCCTACGAAGGAACTGTGTGACAACATTGCCTCCCGAACCAGAATCCCCTGACAGGGATATCTTCCCTTGCTTACAAGCCTTGATCTTCAAGTCTTCGGAGGCGGTCCTCTTCTTCGCATGGGGAGAAGGGATGTAAGTTTCTCCTTCCCTTTCATCTTTGGAAGAGGGAGTCCCAATCTCCCCGGACGAGGTACCTGGCGTACCTCTAGAATGGGGGCCATCCTGGGCCTTCTGGATCTCCTCCTTGTCTTCCATCGCCGGCACTTGATATGGTGTCGGAACCAGCATCCTTGTTAACACCAGATCAGCTGAGTCTTCGGGAAGAGGGGCCGAACACCTAATTCTCTCCGCCCTCTTTATCAAGCCCTGGCCGAGTATGGTTTTCTCGATATATTGTTATGAGAAATTTAACTAAGTTGTGTTCAGGAGTCGAGTGCTTATCGAGGTATCCGGATGACTGCTGTCAAGGCCGATGTCCTCTATAGTATCCGGCCACTGTTTTCGTATCCCAAAGAGTAATTTCCACATTCCCCTAAGCATCGTACCGGAGAAGTGCTGAAGGGTTTATGGTCCTTCCGGATTGAACTCCCACATGCGAAGAGGCCGTCGTTGGCACGGTAGGACCCAATGGACTAGCATTACTTGGATTACGTTGATAAGACCGATGTCCTTTTCAATGAGGCTCCGGATGCGGCTTTGCAGCGTCTGCACTTCATCAATTGATCCCCAGTCCAGCCCCTTATTAATCCATAATGCGAGCTGTAACGGAGGGCCAGATCGGAACGCAGGTGTAGCTTCCCACTTGGTACCACGGGGTTCAGTGATGCAAAACCATTCCCGCTGCCATAGGTTGCAAGTTTCTATGAAGGAGCCTTTTGGCCAAGGAGTAATGGTGAGTTTTCTCACTACAGCACCAACGCACTCCGCTTGATTCCTGTCGACTACCTTCGGCGTCACACTAAAGGTCTTGAGCCACAAGCCGAAGTGTGGGGGAATACGAAGGAAGGCCTCGCACACGATAATGAACGCCAAGGCATGAAGAACGGAGTCCAGAGCTAGATCGTGGAAATCTAGCCCGTAATAGAACATGAGCCCTCGAACAAAGGGATGAAGAGCGAACCCTAGCCCTCGGAGGAAGGGGGAGATGAACACAACCCTCTCGCCGGATCTGGGAGTAGGAATAACCTGCCCTTGAGCAGGAAGCATGTGGGGGATTTCCACGGTCAGGTATCTTGTCGCCTCGAGCTTCGCAATATCCTCCTCTGTGACAGAGGAAGCCACCCACCGGCCTTGAGGGCTGGGTCCAGACATGACTGGAAGCACGAAGCAATTAGACTGAACCTTGGGCGCTGGAGCTCGAGGTGGGAGAGGTTGAGGAAAGGGTTGGCGTAAAGGAGTGAAGATGGGTCTTAGCCCCTTTATAAAAGGGATGAATATCATACGCCCCCTCCTAGGCCTTAAAACCTGCCTATTCCCAAGGAATCATGCCAACGGAACGGTTGGGTTACCCATGCCCGTATTGATGAGAATCCCGCAATAAGGGGACACGATCTCTACTTTGCCAAGACGTGCCAATGAAACCGCACCTCAAAATATGGAGCGGCGGCTCATCCACAACCATAGTGCTCCTTTGCAGATGATGATCAGGCCCGTGCTCAATGTCTGATCCGCCGGGGGTGAAGGCGAAAGGCCTGACCGGAAAGTTCGCCATGGCGGCACCACTAGGGTTTTTCGAGGGCTCCGGGCTTGGAACAGGGGAAGTCGAGGCAGGATCAGAGGAGGGAAGGGAGGTGGATGAAACTGGGAAGACTGCGTCTGATTGGGCCCCCGGGGTGGTGGAGTTGACAGCTGGGGGGGGGAGGGAGTCGTATCGACAGGCAATGAGGGGCAGCCACGTCACTAGTACCCGGGATTTTCTGTTTCACTTGCCATAACTGACCCTGATTTTTATCGTGTATATCCCGCCAACCTGTGCAGCTGATATCTTTTAGTTCCCCAAAACCAGGCATAGGTAGTTTGAAGCTCTTGGGCCGCCAACAATAAGTTGGCCCATTACAACCCCCCCCCCCCTCCCCGGCATGCAGTATGACCCAATAAGCTACAGGATTGGCACCTCTTAAGCCCAGGACAAATATTACTATAATGATCATTACGATTACACGCTAGGCAGGTTTGTAGCTTACGTCCCAACATGCATGTATCTATCCGATCATACTGATATTCAGGACATAAACATTGATCGATGAGACGAATACAACATTGGCAAAGTGTACCTGGGCAGTCTGATCCAAGCTGGTTGTGATGAGAGCAACTTAAACATTTCAGCAGACGAGAATCAATATATTCTTGAGTTGGCACATCTTTTATCTAGACCATGGAGGAAATATCAACATCAGAATAACCCGCTTGCCAGCCATCCATGATATGATATAGCTTTTCATCTGAAATGGGGTTCCAATAGCACTCCCTGAAACGAGATCCCTTGAAAGAAGGCATGACGTGCAAATTATCCTTTCCAGAACAAATAAAATCCCCCAGCCGGATATTCAGCTCCGGATCCGCAATCATCGCAAAGTTGAACTGACCAAAAGAGATGCCTTCTGCGGACGGCGACCGTCCCAACTCTGGCGAGGAAATTTGTTTATCACAACTCAAAGGCACCGGGAGTTGGACATCCATTTTCAGCTGATCAAAAGTACTCTGTTGATCTTGAAGCCATCTAGATTTAACAGCTATAGGACGTAAGCCCACCTCAGGAAGAAAACTATCCGCGTGCCAGCCAATCTCAGACAGAACACAGACTGAATCGGAAATTCCATGAAATAGATGAAAATGACAGATGAGGTCTGGCCAAATCCGATCCTTAAGGCCATAAATAAAATGACCCACACGATTTGAGGCTACCGAGAACCGGAAACAGTGATCACTCAGCTGCAAAACTCTAAACTTCAAACTGAAACCACCAATGCAAGATTGGAGCGCGAGGGCCACTGATTCCTCTGTCAACGTGAATGATGCCGATGAGAACGAGACGACAAGGAATAATTACTTGGAGGATCTAGGATTGGCCGAAGAGAAGTGCACCGTGGATCCAAACTTGTCACGTACCTGAGATTCAATCGCCAATCCCGGAGAGAAGTCCCAATGGAGGAGACTCTCCATGACTATGTGGTGGCTGCCACTACCGGAGTGGACAGTGATAGGAGGGAGTGGTGGCCGCCGGGGCCGGAGTGGCCACCGGCGGAAATCGCCTAGGAGAGGGAGTCGTGCAGGAGGGCTTAGAGGGATGGTCGGGGCAAAATGCTCTTTGCACTTCACTTATATATTTTCAATATGGATTTATAGAATGCTTCGTGTGCTTCACTTATATCATTTGAAGTTTGGATTGCCTGTTTCTCTACACATAGAAAACCACGATTTGTAGAATGCTCTTTTATTTCACTTATATTTGTTAGAGCGTGGGCATATCTTTTGTAGAAAGAATTAAACTCTCTTGCTTCACTTATATCTATTTACAGAGTCAACAGGAATTCGTCATTCACATGGTTAGTCATAAAATCCTACATAAAACTTGTAGATCACCGAATATGATATGTTTGATTCATTGCAATAGCTTTGCGATATAAAGATGGTGATATTAGAGTCATGCTAGTGAGTAATTGTGCATTGGTAGAAATACATGTGTTAAGGTTTGTGATTCCTGTAGCATGCACATATGGTGAACCGTTATGTGATGAAGTCAGAGCATGATTTATTTTTTGATTGTCTTCCTTATGAGTGGCGGTCGGGGACGAGTGTTGGTCTTTTCCTACCAATCTATCCCCCTAGGAGCATGCGTGTAGTACTTTGTTTCGATAGCTAATAGATTTTTCAATAAGTATGTGAGTTCTATATAACTAAAGTTGAGTCCATGGATAATAAGCACTCTCACTCGTCCACCATTGCTAGCCTCTCTAGTACCGCGCAAACTTCACCAGTGCATCCAAACCCCATGATATGATACGCTCTATCACACATAAGCCTCTTTATATCTTCCTCAAAACAGCCACCATACCTACCTGTCATGGCATTTCTATAGCCATTCCGAGATAAATTGCCATGCAACTTCCATCATCATCATAAACATGACTTGAGCATTGATTGTCATATTGCTTTGCATGATCGTAAGATAGCTAGCATGATATTTTCATGGCTTGTCCGTTTTTTGATATCTTATCTATGCTAGATCATTGCACATCCTGGTACACTACCAAAGGCATTCATATAGTCATATTGTTCTAGATATTGAGTTGTAATATTGAGTTGTAAGTCAATAAAAGTGTGATGATCATCATTATGAGAGCATTGTCCCAATGAGGAAAGTATGATGGAGACTATGATTCCCCCACTAGTCGGGATGAGACTCCGGACGAAAAAAAGAGGCCAAATAAAGAGAGGGCCCAAACAAACAAAAAAATGAGAGAAAAAGAGAGAAGGGACAATGCTACTATCCTTTTACCACACTTGTGCTTCAGAGTAGCACCATGTTCTTCATATTGAGAGTCTCTTGAGTTATCACTTTAATATACTAGTGGGAATTTTCATTATAGAACTTGGCTTGTATATTCTGATGATGGGCTTCCTCAAATTCCCAAGGTCTTCATGAGCAAGCAAGTTGGATGCACACCCACTTAGTTTTCAGTTTGAGCTTTCATACACTTATAGCTCTAGTGCATCCGTTGCATGGCAATCTCTACTCACTTGCATCGGTATCGATTGATGGGCATATCCATAGCCCATTAATTTGCCTAGTTGATGTGAGATTTTCTCTTTTTTCTCTTCTCCACACAACCTCCACCATCATATTCTATTCCACCTACAGTGCTATATCCATGGCTCATGCTCATGTATTACGTGAAATTTGAAAAGGCATGAGAACATTAAAGGTATGAAACAATTGCTTGGCTTGTCATCGGGGTTGTGCATAATGAAATAATTTTTGTGACGAAGATGGAGCATAGACAGACTATATGATTTTGCAGGGATAACTTTCTTTGGCCATGTTATTTTGAGAAGACATGATTGCTTTATTAGTATGCTTGAAGTATTATTGTCTTTATGTCAAATGATAGACTATTTCTTTGAATCACTCGTGTCTTAATCTTCATGCCATGATTAGATTATATGATCAAAGATTATGCTAGGTAGCATTCCACATCAAAATTTATCTTTTTTTATCATTTACCTACTCGAGGACAAGCAGGAATTAAGCTTGGGGATGCTGATATGTCTCCATCGTATCTATAATTTTTTATTGTTCCATGCCAATATTCTACAAGTTTTACATACTTTTGGCAACTTTTCATACTATTTTCTTGGACTAGCATATTGATCCATTGCCCAGTGCTAGTTCCTGTTTGTTGCATGGTTTTTATTTCATAGAAAATCCATATCAAACGGAGTTCAAACGCGTTAAAAACTTACAAAGATTTTTTTTGGAATATATGTGAATTTTGGGAATTGGAATCAACGCGAGATGCTACCCGAGGGGGCCACAAGGCAGGGGGCACGCCCTGGACCCTTGTGGCCAACCCACAAGGCAGGGAGCACTATGGTATTACCTCCATAGAGAGGGCCCAAATGTGGGTAAACATCGCGTCCCCCGCCTCCTGTTACCATCAACCTTAGACGCACAGTTCGGGACCCCCTACCCGAGATCTGCCGGTTTTGACACCGACACTACCCACTATCAGGACATGAATCCTAACGAAACAAATCTGGCAATCAGGCCTTCCACTGCAACTTTGGGTCTAGCCAGGGATCCTCAAGCGATCACTGCCAAAGAGTTGGTTTCGCACGTGCCACGGGATAAAATTTGCATCAGCTCAAACCAAGCTTGGAGCTCATATCCATGGACTCATCACCATAACCCATTCAGTGCGGTTGTGTGCTTTGCACTGAGAATAATGTTAAACCATTTTCGGGAAGACCTCACTAGGAATCCGACGTCAGACCGGTCCAGAATTAAAATATCTCTCCTACTCACCCCCCATGTCGAGTATTGCCCCGATAACTCTGGGCAAATGGATTTCTGGGATTTGGCCTTCGTCGTGCAAAAACCAAAGGAGACAGTCTGACAGTTCTGGTTGACATTCTTGTTCTTAAATAACAAAACCCCAGACTGTTATGATGCAGAGGCCTAAGCGGCGCTCCAATACAATTGCCACGATGGAGGAATTTCAAATACTTTAGCTCGGAGATGTGTAAGAACATTCCCCAAGCTATTTGTCATCTTCACAAGATACCGCGTGATACGTCTCCAACGTATCTATAATTTTTTATTGCTCCATGCTACTTTATCTACTGTTTTGGACTATATTGGGCTTTATTTTCCACTTTTATATTATTTTTGGGACTAACCTATTAACCGGAGGCCCAGCCCAGAATTGTTGTTTTTGCCTATTTCAGTGTTTCTTAGAAACAGAATATCAAACGGAGTCCAAACGGAATGAAACCTTCGGGATCGTGATTTTCCAACCGAACATGGTCCAGGAGACTTGGACCCTACTCCAAGCAGTGCCCAAGGAGGTCACGAGGGTGGAGGATGCCCCCCTGGGTGCGCCCCCTACCTCGTGGGCCCCTCGACACTCCACCGACGTACTCCTTCCTCCTATATATACCTATGTATCCCCAAACGATCAGAACAGGA
Source organism: Triticum aestivum (assembly GCF_018294505.1). Taxonomy (NCBI): domain Eukaryota; kingdom Viridiplantae; phylum Streptophyta; class Magnoliopsida; order Poales; family Poaceae; genus Triticum; species Triticum aestivum. The sequence goes on along the minus strand of NC_057810.1, from coordinate 468,759,478 downwards.
GCCAAAAACCTAATTCCACCGCCGCAACCTTCTGTATCCACGAGATCCCATCTTGGGGCCTGTTCCGGAGCTCCGCCGGAGGGGCATCCACCATGGAGGGCTTCTACATCATCACCATAGCCCCTCCGATGAAGTGTGGGTAGTTTACTTCAGACCTTCGGGTCCATAGCTAGTAGCTAGATGGATTCTTCTCTCTTTTTGGATCTCAATACAATGTTCTCCCCCTCTCTCATGGAGATCTATTCGATGTAATCTTCTTTTTGCGGTGTGTTTGTTGAGACTGATGAATTGTGGGTTTATGATCCAGTATTATCTATGGAAAATATTTGATTCTTCTCTGAATTCTTTTATGTATGATTGAGTTATCTTTGCAAGTCTCTTCGAATTATCCTTTTTGGTTTGGCCAACTAGATTGGTAGTTCTTGCAATGGGAGAAGTGCTTAGCTTTGGGTTCAATCTTGCGGTGTCCTTACTTAGTGACAGAAAGAGTTGCAAGGCACGTATTGTATTGTTGCCATCGAGGATAACAAGATGGTTTTTTACCATATTGCATGAATTTATCCCTCTACATCATGTCATCTTGCTTACGGCGTTACTCTGTTTTTAACTTAATACTCTAGATGCATGTTGGATAGCGGTCGATGAGTGGAGTAATAGTAGTAGATGTAGATCGTTTCGATCTACTTGTTTTGGATGTGATGCCTATATACATGATCATTGTCTAGATATACTCATAACTATGCTCAGTTCTATCAATTGCTCAACAGTAATTTGTTCACCCACCGTAGAATACTTATGCTCTTGAGAGAAGCCACTAGTGAAACCTATGGCCCCCGGGTCTATTCTCATCATATCAATCTATATCACTTTATTTACTTGCTTTGTTTTTACTTTGCCTTTACTTTTATTTTGCATCTATCTATCAAAAATACCAAAAATATTATCTCTATTAGATCTCACTCTCGTAACTGACCGTAAAGGGATTGACAACCCCTAAGCGTTGGTTGTGAGTTGCTATCGTTTTGTGTAGGTACGAGGGACTTGTGCGTGGTCTCCTACTGGATTGATACCTTGGTTCTCAAAAACTGAGGGAAATACTTACGCTACTTTGCTGCATCATCCTCTCCTCTTCGAGGAAATCCAACACAGTGCTCAAGAGGTAGCACCGCGTCATGGAAGACGCCTGGCTAGCAGAGAAGCAACATAAGAATTCAATTCTGGATCTCGTAGAATCGGGAGACGATGTTGGACGTCTGTGTTGGTGTGAAATCCAACAGACCTCAGGGTAGGGGGTCCCGAGATGTGGATCTTGGATCGATGGTAACAAGAACAGAGGAGACAATATTTACCCAGGTTCGGGCCCTCTTGATGGAGGTAAAATCCTACGTCATGTTGTCGTCTACATTGATGGAGATGTATCAAATACAGAGTTGATCTACCTCGAGATTGCGAGTTGTGTTCTACCTCTAGGGCTAGATGAATGTAATTGCGACTTGGTCCCCTGTACAGGCTAAACCCCCTGGCTTATATACACGTCAGGTAGGGCATCTAGGTTTACATGGTCGGTATCCTAAGGATCGCATGGAGGCGGCTAGAGATATCTTGGAGTATACATCAAGTCTTCAACAGGGGCGGTCTTGATCACGCCTAGGCTCACATCTTCTGGTTTCCACCAATGAGGAGAACGAGGGCCATCAGCTCATCCAAGAACTATGGGATAGATAGGTTAATATCCCCATATCCAGGACACCGTCAGTAGCCCCTGAACTGGTCTTCGACGCCGAGGACGACATTCTAAACCTCGGTTCTAGAGTCTTGGTTCGATAGGCAAGTTCCTCCTCGGTATCTTCTTCAGTTCAGCTATGAAATCTTTAGTCCTATTGACGGTTTTACTCGAAGCTTGGTCCCACAACACATGGCGCAAGATCCTTAACCTTGAATGTCGTTCATCCTTAGGAAACCGTGCCGCTTTATGGCGGGACGTCGAAGTGTCAACCTTTCTCTTTCTTATTTATAATGGCACAGTTTAAGGCAGAACATATCCCAACTCCAAACCTCTACAATCCACATGCGCCCTTGTTTTCTACTCTAAGATCCAACCCCAAGAATTCGAACAATGGCGAGTGACACGGCTCCTCAAAGCGACCTCACTGCCCCATCAAGGGTGATTGGAGGAGTTGCTCTATTGCTCGTCTCCAACTAGGGTGCCTGGCTACCCAAGGCTATCTGCGAGATTAAAATCTAGCATCCACTCATCCAGAATTGATGTCCATGAACGGGCAAGCGCACACGGAGAACCATCCATCCCCTCATGAGGGCAAAAGGGTATGCTTCGTTCCCTTCCTCCTCCACGGCTTGGGGTTTCCAATCCACCCCTTTCTCTGGGGTTTGGTCAAGTTCTACGGGCTCCAACTCCACCAATTCACCCCAACTCTATTTTACACATCGTTGGGTTCCTCGCCCTATGCGAGATGCACCTCGGGCTCTGGCAGAGGTATTTTTGCATAATGCACTGCTCCCTGACCGAGGTGTTCTTCGAGCTGGGGGTTGCCGACGTCTATCCAATTAAAGGGACCAACAACCCCCCCCCCTCCAAGGTATTCCTCGGGAGGATACCAATTTTTGGTCGTCCAAGTGGTGTTACATAGATGACGTCCCGTTATATGACCCAGTACGGCCCGGGCTTCCTGCTTTCTCATTGGAAACTCCAAAGAAGCGCAATAGCTGGAGACCACAGACCATTGCTCAGGGGGATGACGCCAACGTCATCAACCTGGCAGCCCTAGTGATGCTATTGGCTAATACTGGCCTCACTATCATAGACGCCATGGCCACAACAATCAGCCGAAGAGTCGAACCACTTCAGCAACGCCTGCACTTACAGTGCATGTACAATGGAACTGATGACACCTCCTGATCCGTCCGAGCAAATCTTGATAACCCGGCAGTCCTCAGGGCTGCTCTAGCCCGCATATATCAAGGACCAGCGGAGGACTTTGTAAGACGACAATTTTGAGATGGTCTTTCTTACTACAATCCTGCATATATAGTGAGTTTCCTCAGCCCTTCTTATCCATCCACGTTATCTTTTATGGTTAATTTTCTTGACCAGCACTTTATTTAACCTAGACAAAGATGCAGATGCTGGATCGAAACCATGAGTAGCCCTGCGCCCGAGCCGGAGACACATCGTCAGGCAGACGACCCTCTCTTCAACGAGGACGAAGAATTGTCCCTTATATGAAGAGGGGAAATTCTTTCTTGAGTGCCTCGACGGCTCAAGAGTTGTTGTCACTCTGGACGCACCGAGCACACGGCTGGCCTCCTTGGTAAAGTGCCCCTCCTCTACTCGAAAGAGGGCCTCTCGTGCCGAAGCCCCTAGTCCTCTGATTTCTACTCCAAAGGGACGACGCACAAAACGTCTGCGCGATCGACCCCTCGAGGGAGCCCACTGCAAGGTACGTAGGGGGCTCGGGTGCTTACATCGACTGTGGAGGCGGACTGAAATACTTCCTCGACTCACAGGTAATATTGTCAGTGTTCTGGATACGGGGGTACCCAGATTTGTCTGCCTGCGGCCCACTGCATGGCTCCATGGATGGCCTGGTACAGCCCAACTTCAACATCAAGGGTGAAAGACCCTCACATGCGGCCTAGCCTCGCGAGGCGGACGACGCCAAGACCTGCAAGGGGATCGGCCTCTTCAGGCTGGCTCCCGAGGGGCGGAGACTTCTATGCAAGGTGCACCTGACGAGGCTCAGCTGACGTGAGCCATGACTACCAAGGCCAAGCGGGCACCAGGTCGGCACTAGTGGGTGCAGAGTACCAGTTTCCTATTTGGTCCAAGGGAGGCAAGCAGCAGGCATGGAGTCCCGAGGAATCAGCCAAAGGTTCCATTCCGGTGCAACAAGACCAAGACCGCCAGGACGGCAGGACGGAGGTTATCGCCGAGCCCACCGCAGCGTCACGACCAGAGGCTTTTCACAAGCGAAGACCACTTTAGTCAGGATAGGGTGTACTCCTTGTCCCCCTTCAAATCTGGACGTTGTGGGATCCCTTACCGCCAACATTTGGGAAGAGGACCAAGGCCACTATAAATAGGACCTAGCCACCACTAAGGAGGGGGGTCATATCCATTATCAGTTGACCACCTCACCAGCTCTCCCGAGCTCAAGAACACCTCACCTCCTGAGGCTAGTTCATCCACTGTACTAGTTCATCCTCAGCCCCTCGAGGCAATCCACCAAAACGCTGGAGTAGGGTATTACACCGCAAGGTGGCCCGAACCAGGATAAACTGTTGTGTCTGTATGTCCCTTTGAGCTCGAAGCGCTAGGCTTAGAGGATCGCGAGTAGGCAGGCTTGGCAGGTTGAGATCTCTGCATGCACCCCAGAGTTCGAACCTATTGAGGGTTTGCGGAACCCGAAATTCGACATTTGGCGCGCTAGGTAGGGGTACGTCGGAGAACCACTACTCCGTTCGCCGCATCATGACGCCGGCTTCAATGGCGGGCGCTCCTTCGTCGACTCGGCCATTGCATGCCTTCGAGGGAGCCAAGGGTATCCACGCTTTCACCCCCGCCTTGCGACAGGTGGAGTGGCCACCTAACTCCAAGACGGAGATTCCGCCATGCTACGACGGCGTGGCGGACCCCGCCGGCTTCCTCCAGGCGTACGAGGAGGCAGTTTGGGTGGCCGGCAGAGATGACAAGGTGAAGGCCAACTAGATCCCCATGGCCCTTGTAGGCGCACCACACGCCTGGCTGCTTAACCTGCCGGAGTCCTCTGTGGCCTCCTGGGAGGAGCTGTGCGGCCTCTTCATCGCTCACTTTGCGGCGCCGGTGAGGACCGTTCGAGTGGACCCCTGAGGCTGACGCGGCCTTTAAAGACCTCAAGAGATACCTAACCAGCCCACCGGTGATGGTGGCGTCGTGCCCTCTCGAGCCCCTGGTGCTCTATCTGGCCGCCACCCTACACTCTGCCAGCGCTGCTCTGGTGGCGCTAAGGGAGGAGCGCGCGATCAAGGACCCCTGGCAGGTCGCTCGGCCACCAAGCAAAGCGCGGCAGCCTCAAGGTGATGCTCCTGAGGCCTCGGCTGATCTGAAGGCCAACATTCCTCCCGAGGCTGAAACCGACCCCTCAGCCAAGGGGGCTCCTGAGGCCGACACTCGCGAGGCCGCACTTGGCGCGACACGAGATGGGACCCCTGAAGGCCCGCATCCTCAAGAAGCACAGGACCTCGCCAACACTTCCCCCCTCGTCGAGCACCCGATCTACTTCGTCAGCACGGTATTACGGGAGGCACGGGCGCGCTACCCTATTCCCCAAAAGCTCTTACTTCGCTCCTTGTTGCCTCTCGAAAGCTGTGCCACTACTTCCAAGGCCACCCCATCAAGGTCGTTTCAGCCTACCCACTGGAGAGGGTGCTCTGGAGCCCTAATACCGCTCGACAGGTTGCAGAGTGGAACATCGAGCTCCGGGCGTTCCAGCTCGAATTCAGCACCACCAGAGTCATCAAGGGTGCAGCCCTCACAGATTTCATGGCAGAATGGACTGACGTCCTTGACTACGGGGTAAGCAAGGACTGCTCCCTCTTGCTTGGGGATGAGGCGCTAGACGGGTGGATCAAGTACTTCGATGGCGCGTTCGCACGACAAGGTGCAGGAGCTGGGGCCGTCCTCAACTCACCCGCCAAAGACAAACTCTACTACGCAGTACAACTCTGTTTTCAGCGGGGCGAAAAGGTCTCCAACGACGTCGCAGAGTATGAAGTCTTGCTCGCCGGCCTCAGGGCCGCGGTGCCACTGGGGTTGAAGCATCTTACCATCAAGGGTGATTCCCAACTCCTCATCAACTTCTCCAACAAAGAGTACACACCCAGGGACGAGCAGATGGAGGCATACCTGGAGGAGGTGCGCAAAATGGAGAAATGATTCCTGGGCTTGGAACTGCAACACGTGCTGCGAGGAACGAACAAGGAAGCGGACAACATTGCCAAGAGAGCATCCCGGAGGCTCCCTCAGGAGCTAGGCGTGTTCAAGGAACAGCACTACAAGCCGTCGGCGGCTCCCCCCACCACAGCACCAGCACCACCTCAGGAGAACCTACCCCAAGCACCAACAACCGGTGCCCCAGCATGCGGCCCCCTCAGGGGCCCGCCTGCTCCTCGCGCTCAAGCCTCAGGAGGGGTGCTGGACTGAGGAGTTCAAGACTTACCTACTTCAAGGGACCCTGCCGAAGAAGGAGGAGGATGCCGAGCGCGTGGCTCGTCAGGCCACTGCGTACTACATCCGTGAGGTGAGTTGTACCGCAAGAGGCCCAATGACATTTCTTTATGATGCATCTCCAGGGAGCAGGGGCTTGAGCTGCTGGCAGACATACATTGCGGGGATTGCAGACATCACTCCTCATCGCGCACCCTTGTGGGCAAGGCGTTCCGCAATGGCTTCTATTGGGACACTGCACTCAACGACGCCACTGAGTTGGTGCGGTCCTGGGAAGCATGCCAATTCCACGCCAAGCATATCCACCAGCCTGCGCAGGGCCTTCAGACTATCCCGTTCACGTGGTTATTCACGGTCTGGGGGCTCGACATCTTGGGGCCGTTTCCCCGAGCGCCAGGGGGCTATCGCTACCTTTACGTCGCCATCGACAAGTTCACCAAATGGGCGGAGGTAGAAGCCGTCCGCACCATCCTGGCTGGATCAGCCGTCAAGTTCGTCTAGGGCCTCGTGAGCGAGTTTGGGGTCCCCAACTGCATCATCGCCGACAATGGCTCGTAGTTCACTAGCAACCTTTTCAAAACATATTGTGCTAACCTTGGAACGCAGATATGCTACGCCTCAGTTGCACACCCCAGGAGCAACAGCCAGGCTGAGCACGCCAACGCCGAGGTCCTGAGAGGCCTCAAGGCAAGAACCTTCAAGAAGAAGCTCGAGGCCTGCGGCAGGGGATGGCTCGACGAACACCAGTCCGTGATGTGGTCCATATGCACCACCGTGACCAAGCCAATGGGAGAGACGCCATTCTTCCTCCTCTATGGAGCTGAAGCAGTTCTCCCACACGAGGTCAAGCATCGCTCCACGTGGGTCCTGGCCTTTGACGAGGCACGTCAGGACACCACGTGGGGGATGGATCTCGTGCTGGGGGAGGAATGCCGCCGTCAAGCCTCGCTTCGAGCGGCAAGGTATCAGCAGGCCCTGCGGCGGTACCACTATCGCGGCATCCGCTCCAAGACGTTGGAGGTGGGCGACCTCGTCCTGAGGTGGGTGCTCTCCAGGGAGGGGCTGCACAAGCTCTCTCTCCCATGTGGGAGGGCCCGTTTAGGATTTCCCGTGTCTCCAGGCCTGGCGCTGCGCGCTTGGAGACACGGGACGGGGTGCCCATCCAGAACGCCTGGAACATCCAGCACGTCCGAAAGTTTTACTCATGAAGCAAGGCTCCGGCCTGTGAAGGTCTGCGCTCGTGACACTCTCACGTAATGAGTGGGGTTGTACACGCCCCGGAGTCTCCTGAGAGCCGCCCTAGAGCCTCACGGGGGCTCCCTCCCATGTCCTAGTGGCAACACTTAGCTCCACGCTTGTGAGAAGACTAGACTAGGTGCTGGACGCGGTTGTTCATTTGCTTTCGGAAGTTGCTTGCAATCTTTTAGTAGTCTTTGATGGAGTTGGCGCTTTCGCACTTTGATTCAAAAAGTTGGATTTTTCGCCTCTAGTTTCGTTCGTTCTTGGCCTGGGCCAGGAAGGTGTGGCAGTTGCCCGTCGCTCTTCCTTGTGCGCCTTGTGCGGGGGGGCTAGGCATGTGTATGCGCATGGGCCAGCCCTTGCATGAGCACACCGCGCCAAACCCCATTGCCATAGTGCTTCAGCTTTATGCTCGCGAGGAGCCCTCGATCAAGCTCACGGGCACCAGCACCCCCTCATGTCCGCGCCCCTCAGGCAGCATGATGCGGTGCACTAAGACATAGCTAACCTATGACAGGGGGCTCGTGCAAAGAGGAATGAGGTGCTAGACGGGCTTGCTTTTTCTCTAAGCAGCTCCGCAGCGGATCTACAACACCTCCCGAGGCCTTAAGCGCCTCCCGAGTCGCGAGGAATGGGGACCTCGCCAGACACCAAGGACCTCGCCCTCGTGAAGTGGGAAGCCACTGCAAACGTGTCAAGCTAAGTTATCCTACCCTTGCCTACCCAGAGTACAGACGTCATGGCACGACATTAAGATAATAAGCATTGCATAAAAGGGGCATAACTACCAGAGTTCATTACATACCCCAGCGGGGCACCCTACTTCTTTTGAATTGCAAAAGAAAGGAAAGGTTAAACAAAAGTGGCCCAAGGGCATGCGGATCCAGCGCCGCATGCTCAAGCAACACCTCAAGGTGCCTCTGGCGCTCCACCAGTTCACCCGCAAGCGGGCCAAGGCTGTGGCAGGTCTCGAGTCCAAGTTCGGCGGCCCCGAGCTCACGCCGGGCTTCCCTCCAGCTTCACCGGGGTGTGGCAGCGGGATGACCCACGCCGCCCTCGATCCGAGCTCGACAGCGTGGAGGCTGGTCGTAGCCGCCACTGCTCGAGCTCTCATTCGAGGAAGAGCTGCCGCTGACAGGAGGAGCGAACGTTGCCAAGGCCGAGTTCGTCCTCATCACCCTCGTCGTCGTTGTCGTCTTCTGGGCAGCACCCCACGCGGCGACCGTCCTACCTGAACACCCTCACGAAGAGGGTCGCCAGGCCATCGTACTTGAAATGGAGGGTGCACCTCCCACCCAGTCCTCATGCGCGGGTGAACGTGTGCCAGTCACGGGACAGGACCATGCTGCCCATGGCGGTGACCTTAGTCCCCACCCACGAGGCCCTGCTGTAGCAGCTGTCAGCCTACAGCTAGAGTCCGTTGAGCCCCAAGGATGGCAGCTCGCCGGAGAAGAAGCGCAGGAGCCGGAGCGAGGTGCCGGCGGGTACCTCCGACCACACAACAAACTCTGAGAGCACGTCCAGCGAGGAGAAGCGTTGGCAAGGAGGCACACAACCACGGCGTGCCTTCCCTTGTCGTGGGGGCTGTCCCAGGGCGGGTGGCCCCGCCGCGAGAAGAAGTACCACCACGAGCGCCAAGGGAGACGCCGGCCTTTGGAGGTGCGTGCCCGCACAACCTGGGGGCCACTGCCGGGGTCATGGGGTGCTTGTGAGGGAGGCCGCGGCCCCTCTTGGGAGGTGGAGAAGCTAGCCCCTCCTTGGGAGCCTTCCCCCTTCTCAGCGGCCGGGAACCCACCTCGTCGGCCCCATGGGAGCAGCAGCAAGATGGAGAATAAAAAGTGGATGAGCGGCGAGAAAATGGAGGAAGAGATGAGTGAGGGGGGGCTCTGCCCCTCCCTTTATTTATAGCCAAAGGGAGGCCAATCGCCAGCCTCCACGACCTCATGTAATGAGGATCTCCTACATGCAGCATCGACTCGTCAAGTCGAACGGTTGCCAAGGTAGCGTGGGGAAGTGGAGACGCCCACGTCCTGTCAATCGCCACACATCGTTCAAGGCTGCAGGCAGTTAGGGCCCGTGGCGCTCCGCACTTGCCCTTTGGCTTCGCCTAGAAGCAAAGTCCAATGGCGCCTTGGGCCCGGGGGCTACTATCGGCGTTCTGAATATGGGGGTACCCAGACTTGCCTGCCTGTGTGTAACGCCCTGGATTCGTTGCGCCAGGTGTCTGCCAGTTATTCGCCGTCGTTGCCATGTCATTTGCTTGCGTGTTGCATTTTTCCATGCCATCACGTGCATCTCATTTTGCATACGTGTTCCTCTCATGCATCTGAGCATTTTCCCCGTTGTCCGTTTTGCAATCCGGCACTCCTATGTCACCCGGCGTCCCCCTCTTGTCTCCTATTGTGAGCGGGTGTTAAACTTTCTCGGAATGGACCGAGGTTTGCCAAGCGGCCTTGGTATAGCACCGGTAGACTGCCTGTCAAGTTTCGTGCCATTTGGAGGTCGTTTGATACTCCAACGGTTAACTGGGGTACCGTAAAAGCCTCTTTTGTGTGCAGCCCAACACCCCTTCCAAAGTGGCCCAAAACCCATCCAAACCCCCTCCATGCTCTCGGTCGTTCGATCACGATCGCGTGGTCAAAAACTGCACCTCATTTGGACTCTCCTAGCTCCCTCTATCTATAAATATGTGTCCATCCCCGTCCAAATCCCGGATGAAACCCTAGCTCCCCTCCTCCTCGCGCCGTCGGACGAAATCCCTCTCCGCGCTCGGACATGTCCGCGCCCACCGGACGTCCCGCCCCAGTGGCCGCCTGCCACCTATCCGCCGCCTCCGCTGGCCCGCGAGGCCCGCGCCAGGCCTGCGGGGCCGGATCCGCCGCCGCCGCCGCCCGGGGTCGCCCGCGCCCGCGACCCGCGCGCCTCCCTCCGGTCGGCACTCGCCTCCACCGCCGCCTGGCCGGCGCTCGCCTCCGCCGCCGCCCTGCCGGCGCCTCTCCGCCGCCGCCCGGATAACTCCCCGCCGCCGAGCGCCACCCTCCGTCTCCTCCGCAGCCTCGGGCTCGCCTCGGCCGCCGCGCCCGAGCGCCGCCTCGCCGGAGCACGCCGGCGCCGCCCCGCCGCTTCACTCCGGTGCCGGCACGCCTCGCCTCCCCCGCGCCCCTCCAACTCCAGCGCCCCATCGCGGGACTCACGCCGCCGTCGACCTCCTTCGCCGGATCCCGCGTCCCCGCGCCTTCCCATCATCGCTGGAGTTCGCTGAAGTTCCTCTCCGGCCGGATCTGGAGAAGGTGGATGAGATCCACCAACCCCGCGAACCAAACGGCGCCCCGATCCTGGATCTCCTCGTCCCGCACGCCTCCGTCCCGCATTGACTTTCGCGGAGGTATAATTTTCACTAAGTCCCTGAGATTTTCAACATTCTAGTGGCCTGTTCAACATGCCATAACTCCCTGTGTGCTGCTCTGTTTCGTGTGTGTAATATGTCAAATTGTTCGTCTCGACGAGTACTTCATTTCGTTCCATTGCATCATGTTCATTTGAGTTCATCTTGATGCCTGAATCATCGTTGTAAGAGTGCTATATGATGTTAATCTGCTGAAACTGTTATAACTTGGTGATTTGTCATTTTTGTTGCATTTGATGTGTGCATCCTATGAGCATGAGATCTACATGTGTTTGAAGTATGCCATGCCATCTTTACAGGGGTGCTATCCATGTATTTTGTTGAGTCTTGTACTGAGTGCATCAAGCTTGTTAAGTAGGGTACTTGCTGTTGCTGTTTTGCTAGGGTGATTCTGTTATTTCGTGATGCTATGTAAACCTGCTGCTACAAGTCATTATATGCATAATCTGGAGATGTTCACTAAGGATGATTTGTTATACATGTCATGCTCTATCCATTCACGTCCCTGGTTGCATTTATAGCTTGCTGTAACTTGTTGTTAGCTTGCTCCAAATTTGCTAAATAATGTTACTGTCAGCCTATTAACATTAAGTTCAATGTTGCCATGATTGTTGTTAGTGATCCAAGCATGCTATGAACTTGCTCTTGCCATGTGTAGCTTCATAAACATGTATTCTTACTGTTGCTTGCCTTGCCATGCCATTTATTGCTCTGTGGTGAGTGGTTCAAGCTCACCAACATTCCTACTTATTGTTGTTTCTGCCATGTATGAATCTGTCATATAACTTGCCATGTTTTACATGGGTGCCATCATATCTTCTGTGCCTTTTTGGCTCATGGTCAGTAAGGGACTTTTGTTATATGAGATTATTAGATTCATTCCATGCCTTTGTTTGCCATGATAAGTTCATGTAACATGTTGTTTGATAGCTCTAAACATTGCAACCTGATGTTATTACTGCCAAGTCTGAAACTGTTATTATTTTCAATCTTGTCATGTCCTTTTGAGTATGTTATAGTGTTTTCTGAAGTTAGCTCAGTGTTCATGTTTTGTCATGCTTTACCTGTACTTCATGCCCATGCCTTTTTTTTCACGTTGAGATGTTGTAGCATGTTGTTTTGGTGCTAGCAATATGCCTAGTTGCTGTTTTGGACAGCTTGTCCTTTAAACTTGTATAGAGTGTATGTGTTGAACCGTTGCTCTGTTTTGAGTGTGCTCTATATGAAACTTGCTTGATTTTGCATGTAGTTTCATATTATCATGTTGCATCCTTGTTTTGAGGTGTTTGCTTGATGTTTGTATGCTTTTTGCATCAATGCCATGTTGAACTTGTTTTGCTCATATCTTCTAGACCGTAGCTCCAAATTAAACGAACTTTATATGTAACTTGACTAGAATCTCGTGTAGATCATCTTGGTGCATCTTAACTTGATGTTTAACAACTTGAACATAAGGTTTATTCAGTTCTGGACCAAATTCTAAAATTGCATATGAGGACTTACCGGAATTGTTATATGTTGTTTCCGACCTCATTTAAACTTGCCTTGATGTGTTGCTCTTGTATGCATCATCTCTTGCCATGAGTAGCTCCATCTAGCTTTGTCATGCATCATGCTTGGTTGTGCATCATGTCTTGTCTACGTGTGGTGTGTTTACCATGTTGTGTGCTTCTTCTCGATAGTTCCCGTTTTCGTTGCGATCGTGAGGATTCGTTCGTCTACGCTTGGTTCGTCTTCGTGGCTTCATCTTCTTCATGGACTCGTTCTTCTTCCTAGCGGGATTTCAGGCAAGATGATCGTCACCTTGGATCTCACTTCTATCATTGCTATGCTAGTTGCTTTGTTCTATCGCTTTGCTGCGCTTCCTATAACTTGTTCTTCAAGCCTCCCAAATTGCCATGAACCTCTAACCTTTGACACCCTTCCTAGCAAACCGTTGCTTGGCTATGTTACCGCTTTTGCTCAGCCCCTCTTATAGTGTTGTTAGTTGCAGGTGAAGTTGATGATTTCTCCATGGTGGACAGGATTATGTTGGGATATCACAATATCTCTTATATTATTAATGCATCTATATATTTGGTAAAGGGTGGAAGGCTCGGCCTTATGCCTGGTGTTTTGTTCCACTCTTGCCGCCCTAGTTTCCGTCATACCGGTGTTATGTTCCCGGATTTTGCATCCCTAACGTGGTTGGGTGATTTATGGGACCCCCTTGACAGTTCGCTTTGAATAAAACTCCTCCAGCAAGGCCCAACCTTGGTTTTACCATTTTCCTCACCACCACCTACATTTCCCTTGGGAGTAATTAACCCAAGGGTCATCTTTATTTTAGCCCCCCCCCCCCGGGCCAATGCTTGTCTAAGTGTTGGTCTGAACCGAGTAGACTGCGGGGCCCCCTCGGGGAAACTCGAGGTCTGGTTTTACTCGTAGGATATCTCATCCGGTGTTGCCCTGAGAACGAGATATGTGCAGCTCCTATCGGGATTGTCGGCGCATCGGGCGGCTTTGCTGGTCTTGTTTTACGATTGTCGAAATGTCTTGTAAACCGGGATTCCAAGACTGATCGGGTCTTCCTGGGAGAAGGTATATCCTTCGTTGATCACGAGAGCTTATCATGGGCTAAGTTAGGACACCCCTGTAGGGTATTATCTTTCGAAAGTCGTGCTTGCGGTTATGTGGCAGATGGGAATTTGTTAATGTCCGGTTGTAGATAACTTGACACTAGATCCGAATTAAAACGCATCAACCGTGTGTGTAGCCGTGATGGTCTCTTTTCGGCGGAGTCCGGGAAGTGAACACGGTCTTTGGGTTATGTTTGACGTAAGTAGGAGTTCAGGATCACTTCTTGATCATTGCTAGCTTCACGACCGCTCCTTTGCTTCTCTTCTCGCTCTCATTTGCGTATGTTAGCCACCATATATGCTTAGTCGTTGCTGCAACCTCACCACTTTACCCCTTCCTTTCCCATTAAGCTTTGATAGTCTTGATACCCATGGTAATGGGATTGCTGAGTCCTCGTGGCTCACATATTACTACAACAACAGTTGCAGGTACAGGTTATGCGATGATCATGACGCAAGAGCGATGATTGCTTGATTTGGAGTTCTTCTTCTGCTTCTTCTTCGATCAGGGGATAGGTTCCAGGTCGGCAGCCTGGGCTAGCAGGGTGGATGTCGTTTGAGCTTCTGTTTGTGTTTCATCCGTAGTCGGATGTTGGTTTTATGTAAGATGATGTTGTATTTGTGTGGCATTGTATGCCTCTTGTATGTTTTCCCATCTATTATGTAATGTTGATGTAATGATATCCACCTTGCAAAAGCGTCTTCAAGATGTGCTTCTATCCTTGGTGGGACCTTCGAGTTCCTTTAGGATAGGGTCGCATCTTGGGCGTGACACTGTGGCCCACTCCATGGCTCCATCGACGGCCTGGTACGGCCCAGCTTCAGCATCAACAACTCAAGGCCCTCGCGAGGGGCCAAGCCTCGCGAGGCGGATGGCGCCAAGACCTCCAAGGGGATCGGCCTACTCAGGCTGGCTCCCGAGGGCCGGAGACTTCTATGCAAGGTGCACCTCACGAGGCTCAGCTGACATGAGCCATGACGACCAAGGCCAGGCAGGCGCCAGCGGGCGCAGAGTACCAGTTTCCTCTTTGGTGCAAGGGAAGGCAAACAGCAGGCGCGGAGTCCCGAGGAATCAGCCAAAGGTTTCTATTCTGGTGCAACAAGACCAACACCACCATGATGGCAGGACGGAGGTCATCGCCAAGCCCACCGCAGCGTCACGACCAGAGGCTTTTCATAGGCGAAGACCACTTTAGTCAAGATAGGGTGTACTCCTTGTCCCCCTTCGAATGTGGCTGTTGTGGGATCCCTTCTCGCTAACATTTGGGAAGAGGACCAAGGCCACTATAAATAGGACCTAACCACCACCAAGGAGGGGGTTCCGATCCATTCTCACTCGACCATCTCACCAGCTCTCCCGAGCTCAAGAACACCTCACCTCCTGAGGCTAGTTCATCCACTGTACTAGTTCATCCTCGGCCCCTCGAGGCAGTCCATCAAAACGCTGGAGTAGGGTATTACACTGCAAGGTGGCCCGAACCAGGATAAACTGTTGTGTCTCTCTATCCCTTTGAGCTCGACGCGCTAGGCTTAGAGGATCGCGAGTAGGCAGGCTGGACAGGTTGAGATCTCCGCACGCACCCGAGAGTTAGAACCTATCAAGGGTTTGCGGAACCCAAAATCCGACAAATATTGTTGTGTTTCCGAGATTAATTTATCACAGGTCTTAATGTTTTCGTCTGTGCCGTAGGCAACCAATTCCTACACTATCAACGGTGGGCCGAAGAGTTGATAGGATATCGGCTCCGGATAGTGTTGTGATGACCCACAACTATAGGGGTTCAATGGTAGTCCTTTTGATAAGTAAGAGTGACGAACCCAATGAGGAGCATAAGGAAATGACAAGCGGTTTTCAGCAAGGTATTTTCTATAGGCACTAAAATTAACGGTAACAGATAGTTTGGTAGCAAGGTAATTTGTAACAAGCAATAAGTAGTAATGGTAACAAAATTTCAGCAAGGTAGCCCAATCGTTTTTGTAGCAAAGGATGGGAACAGTCTCTTACAATAAGCAAAGCATGCTTGAGGACACACGGGAATTTCATCTAGTCACTTTCATCATGTTTGTTTGATTCACATTCGCTACTTTGATAATTTGATATGTGGGTGGACCAGTGCTTGGGTGCTATTCTTACTTGAGCAACCTCCCACTTACGATTAACCCCTCAAGCATCCGCAACTACGAAAGAAGAATTAAGATAAATCTAACCATAGCATGAAACATATGGATCCAAATCAGCCCCTTACGGAATAGCGCATAAACTAGGGTTTAATCTTCGGTCACTCTAGCAACCCATCATCTAATTACTACTCCACAATGCATTCCCTTATAGGCCCAAAGATGGTGAAGTGTCATGTAGTCGACATTCACATAACACCACTAAGGGAAACAACAACATACATATCATCAAAATATTGAACGAGTATCAAATTGATTACTTATGACGAGACTTCTCCCATGTCCTCAAGAACAAAAGTACTACTCACAAATCATATTCATGTCCTAGATCAGAGGGATATTAAATAGTATCAAGGATCTAAACATATAACCTTCCACCAAATAAATCAACTAGCATCAACTACAAGATGTAATCAACACTATTAGCAACCCACAGGTACCAATCTGAGGTTTTGATACAAAGATTGAATACAAGAGAAGAACTAGGGTTTGATATGAGATGGTCCTAGTGAAGATGTCGATGAATATTCGTCCTCCCATGATGAGAGGGTTGTTGGTGATGTCGATGGCTTCGATTTCCCCCTCCCAGAGGGAAGTTTCCCCGGTGGAATCGCTCCGCCGGAGAGCCAAAGTGTTGTTGCCCACGTTCCGCCTCGAGACGGCAGCCTTCCATCATGAAAGTCCTCTGCTTATTTTTTTTCTAGGGAAAATGGGCTTATTTATCAAAAGATGGACACCGGAGGCTGGCTAGGGGCCCCTCAAGCCACCAGGGCACGCCCAGGGGGGTGGGCACGCCGTGGTGCCTTGTGAGAACCTGGGTGGCCCCCTCTAGTATTTCTTTTCTAAAATATTTTTTATTTATTCGAAAATAAATCTTCGAGATATTTCAGCTCATTTGGGGATATGCAAAATAGGTATCTCTGACATAGATTTTTCAGGTCCAGAATTCCACACTACAAAAAAACACTTCCATGATGATACGTGTTTGTCAGAGTAGGTCACGTTTTTTGTCATGCATGTACGTCCATGACAATTTTATGACAGAATCAAGATAGTCGTACCTATGTTGTCGTAGAAGTGTTCCGTGACAATACCAAAATTATCATCAGGGAAGTGTCCACTTCCATGACGATAAATGCCACGTCATGGAAGTGCTTTTGTCAAGGGCAACTGACACGTGGCATCCACCATAACAGGTTGTCGTTAAGCTATCGGGTCTGGTTTTGGATCCGATAACCCACTAACAACCAATACCGATTGTGATTTTCCACGTGTAAAATTCTCATTGGCCGACGGAACCACGTGTTAGGTTTGCGTTGGCACAGTTGTCACTAATCTAATGGGCGAGATGCGCCTATGATATGTTGACACATGGACCGGCCCAAAAGTGGCCCATAAAGATTAAATGGGCCGGCCCAGCTAAAGGCCCACAAGATTTTGCAGACCATAATGGGCCAGCCCAACTAAAGGCCCACAAGATTTTCCAGACCATAATGAGCCGACCCAGCTAAAGGCCCACAAGATTTTGAAGACACTAGTGGGCCGTCCCATTAACAGGCTGGCATGTTTTGGGCCAAATATCGGCCCATATTTGATCTGGTCCATTAACAGCCTACCACATTTTGGGCCTAATAAGGGCCCATATGAGATCTAGCCCGCTAATAGCCTACCACGTTCTGGGCCATATTACAGCCCATATCAGATACGACCCTTTAAAAGCCTTTCTTTTTTTGGGCTAAATTATGGCCCCATATCAGATTCGGCCCGTCAACTGGACGCTATGCTTTTGGGCCCACTTGAGGCCCGGTTAGGATTTCTGTTTGCTAAAGGCCCATTTAATAGTATGGTCTGATATTAGTTTCGGCCTGTGAAAGGCCCGTTTAACATTTCGGCCCTATATTTATTTGGTCCTGTTAAAAGCCCGTCATATAGTTGGGCCTAACTATGGCCTGCTTTGCATCCGGCCTGCTCACATCCGATAATCTGATTGGGCCAAACAAGGACCCAGATAATTTTGGCCTATTAACGGCCTGTTATGTGATTGTCGCAATCATGGGTCGGGGTCTATTTCGGCCTGCTATCAGCCCGTGAGCTGTTCGGCTCGTTTCAGGCCCAACCTACATTTCAGCCTACTAAAATCCCATTGATTTTTTTGCCAAAATAGGGTCGGCGTTTTACTCGGCCTGTTAAAGGCCTGAAACTACTAGTGGCCAGTTTACATTTAGGCCTGTTAACGGACCAAGATGACTAGGCCCATGATGCGGCCAATACATAGTGATTTGCATGAGGGCCCAATTATGTACCACAATTTTACGATTTGGCCGGTTTACTTTTCATGGAGCGAAGACATGATATATATATATATATATATATATATAGAGAGAGAGAGAGAGAGAGAGAGAGAGAGAAAATGCATCCTACTACCGGGTGTAGCTACACCCATTTTTCATATACTACTATGTGGTAGTATATATACTACTTTATCATTTTTAGTATGTTCATATACTATATCTAAGATACTCCAAAGCGAGTTATGTGAAAAAATTGCATGTGAGCCCATGTTTTTATCATATTTGTAATAATACGTACATATTTGTACGTAAAAAAAAGTATGCTAAAAATATGCTACATACTACCTAAAAAATAGTATATATACTACCTAAATATTCTTACATACTACATACTACGCATACATACACCGCGGTATGGTAGATACTACCTAAAACGTATAAAATAAAAATGGGTGTAACTACACCCGGTAGTAATCCATCCTACCACCCGGTGGTAGTTACCCATATGTCTCATATACTACCATGTGGTACTATATATACTACTTTATCATTTTAAATATGTTCATATACTATATATAAGATATTTGAAAGCAAGTTACATGAAAAAATTACATATGAACCCAGAGTTTTTGTTATATTTGTGAAATACGTACATATTTGTACGTAAAAAGAGCATACTCAAAACATGGTATATACTACCTAAAAATTAGTATATATACTAGCTAATCATTGTTATATACTACATACTATACGTACATACTCTCAATTTTGACATATACTACATACAACATACAAAACGCAAGTGGTGGTAACTACCACTGCTTGTAGGAAATATATATAAGGTCCAATGATCAGAATAGTTATTTGGATCACAACGCCCCTATATAAGGCCCGATGAGATCATCCCAAACTTCTGAACCGGATGCGACAAAGATAAAAAAACAAAGATAAAAAAACGCACCCACCTTCTTCCCTTCCCCCGTGCTCGATCCCACCCCGATTCCACCTTCCCTCGCACACAACCACCGGCAGCCATGGCCGCCCTGCCTCGCCCCTGCCCCGCCCCCATATCCGACCTCCGCGCCGCCTCAGCCCCCGGATCCGGCCGTCGGGCTGTCTCCGCCCCTGGATCCGGTCGCCGGGCCTCCCCATTCCCCTGGATCCACCCGGCACCGATCCCGCCACCGCCAGCGACCACCAAGCGCCAGCGCGCGGCCCCGCCGTCTACCTGTGGTACGCTGCCGCCCCTTTCCTGACACCTAGGCTGCCCCCGACCTCGCCCAGCTTCTCTTCCGGCGACGGTGGCCTCGTCAGCAGAGGAGCCCGCCATGGCCATGGGAGACGGCGACCTCCCTGACCTCCTGCGGGCCCTCTGGCCAACCGCTGCCTCCCCACCCCGTCACCCTCGCCTCCCGACCAACCACCGCCTCCCCATCCCTTCGGCCGACCTGCAGATGGGGGAGGTCTCGACCTGCAGCTGGGAGGAGTCCCGACCTGCACCTGGTCGCGCGCGCTGCTGCCACTAAGGTCCACCACCTACAGCCGGCGCGGCGGTAACCACCCCCCGTCGCCGCCCCATTACGGCTCTCCGGCCGCCGGCGTCCATCTCCGTGCAGCCACCGAGTCCCGGCAGCCAACAAGCTGTCTGGCGGTCGTGGACCTTAGCCAAACACAAAAGCTGGCCCAGCCCCACCATGCCTCTCCTCTTGTCGCGGCAGGCTCCTACGCGCTGCAGTTCATGATGCTCTGGTTGAGGCGCTCAAGAGCTATCTCCATGGAGGGATTGCAGCGGCACACCACGAGCTATGAGTAGTCCAGACACACCTGTGCTACTGTTGTTGTTGGTCCTCAGGTTGGCTGTGCCCAAATCCAACGAGGAGCAGTAGTAGTAGCAGGTACTGGAGGAGAACAAAGTGTGTGCTGTGGCGAGGAGTGTTGTTTGCAAAATTTCCGTTGGCCTTCTCTAGTTGCGTCCTCGTTACTGCTGCTCTAGACAAGTATGGACCGCAGGACGCCTCCACAGCATGACCAAGTGTCGGTCTTTTTCTCTGAACCTCTTCCTTTCTGCTTGCACACTCTGAACTTGTTGCACCTCCGTTAGTATGGAATGATTGTACAGTTGCCAAAACTAATCGATGTTGATCTGGTACTCCATTAACGTGTAGTATATTTGTTGCTGAGATGATTCATTGACCATACTTGCATATTCTTTATTTTTTCTTGTTGTGCTCTCTCTGTTGCTAGCCTGCATGTTCATGGACATATTCATGACGGTTAGTAGTTGTGGCTGCTTCACAAAATTTTAGCGCCAAGAGCTGCGTCTCCAGCTTTCTTGAGTAGGTCCATACGAAAAGCGAGTCAAAAAACCATTGCCCCTTGTGATGCAATGGATCGGACACCATAGGGTTCAAAGGATTGGATCCGGTTTCCTATTAATGCATGCCTCACCAGCTGCTCATAAATATGTTATGTTTATGTCCTTTGAATGCACTAGCCTGCGAGAGATGACACTCCATCCGCGCATTGTATGCTTGCCCAGATACAAACATCCGTCCTTCTGGACATTTACATCATTTTTATGGTACTATTTGACCGCTAGTAATTCCAACCGTAATTGTTGCATGACGAAATAGGAATGGTTTTGCTAAATTTCAGCTATCTAAAAATCTAGTAAATCTTAATCACTTTAATTAGTAAATTTTGGTTCATATGATAGGAATATCATAAGAATAGAAAAATCATAGAAAACGAGATGACATGCATCTTGATTTCTATATGGAAAGAGATGTGCTCCACCAAGGACGGCAAAAAAATTATATTTCCTTTATAGTGTGTGTTTTTATTAGAAGAAAAGAAAAAGAGAAGTTCAGTTTGTAATGATGAGGTCGTTCAACGTGCAAACCAATTGAAAAATTGTACAGGTTCGCCTACCAAATGTCCAACATTTCTTGTGGAAAAATTTCACTCTATTTTTTGAACTCTTCGTTGAGAACTTTGTGCTCTTCCAGATGTGTTCATTCGTTTTTGTGTAAATGCATGTAGCACACGGAGTGTATGTGTATTGTTGTGTGTAATTATCTTGAAATTCAATATCATGCGAAGTTCATGTTTTAGAAATTAATAAGTTCACGTGTACCACATACTGAAGAAAAAGATAGAGAAGTTTGGTGATTATAGAAAACTCAGATTTTCCTCGTTATTAAAGAATGAAAACAAGAAGTTCAAAAATAAAATAACAAGAAGTTCAACTTTTAAAAAAAAGAGCGCTTCAAAATTTCATAAAAAAGGTTAAGAAATAAAACCAGGAAGTCCATATTAAAAAGATGGAGGAGTTCGATGATTATAGAAAACTCAGATTTTCCTCGTAATTAAAGAATGGAAACAAGAAGTTCAAAAATAAAATAACAAGAAGTTCTACTTTTAAAAAATAGAGCACTTTAAAATTTCATAAAAAGAGTAAGTAGGCAATAAAACAGGAAGTCCATATTAAAAAGATGGAGAAGTTCGATGATTATAGAAAACTAAGATTTTCCTCGTAATTAAAGAATGGAAACAAGAAGTTTAAAAATAAAAAACTAGAAGCTCAACTTTTAAAAATATAACGCTTCAAAATTTCATAAAAAAGGATTTAAGAAATAAACCAGGAAGTCCATATTAAAAAGATGGAGAAGTTTGATGATTATAGAAAACTCAGATTTTCCTCGTAATTAAAGAATGGAAACAAGAAGTTCAAAAAGAACTAGAAGTTCAACTTTTAAAAATATAACGCTTCAAAATTTCATAAAAAGGGATTTAAGAAATAAACCAGGAAGTCCATATTAAAAAGATGGAGAAGTTCGATGATTATAGAAAACTCAGATTTTCCTCGTAATTAAAGAATGGAAACAAGAAGTTCAAAAATAAAAAACTAGAAGTTCAACTTTTAAAAATATAACGCTTCAAAATTTCATAAAAAGGATTAAGAAATAAAACAGGAAGTCCATATTAAAAAGATAGAGCAGTTCGATGATTATAGAAAACTCAGATTTTCCTAGTTATTAAAGGATGCAAGCAAGAAGTTCAAAAATAAAATAACAAGAAGTTCAACTATTAAAAATAGAGCACTTCAAAATTCATAATAAAAGATTAAGAAATAAAACCAGGAAGTCCATATTAAAAAGATGAATAAGTTCGATGATTATAGATAACTCAAAGTTTCCTCGTTATTAAAGAATGGAAACAAAAAATTCAAAAATAAAATAAAAAGAAGTTCAACTATTAAAAATATATCGTTTCATAAATTCATAAAAAAAGGATTCAGAAAATCAGATTAAAAATTCATAAAAAAACTTAAAAAATTTTATGTAACCGAGAGAAGTTCAGGTACTGTCAGAAGTTCATGTACTACATGGTGTGCATTTTGTATTAAAAAGAACAAAAAAGTAAAGGCTGAAAGTTTTGTTGTTATAAGTTCAAGTCCTTCGTCGGAGAAAGTTCAAAAAATTATTGTGAGAGAGATTTGTACAAAAGGAATATCATTTGTGTGACATTGACGAATGTATGAGAAAAATACAAAACAAAAATACGTCACGGAAGTTCAACGTGAAAACAGCTGGAAGTTCAACTACTACACGGAATGAATTTCAAATGAAAAACTTTTAAAACCGTTGCGAGTATGAAAAAGTGATCAACACGGGAAAGTTGTGTGTCTACAGCAGCTTTCCATCAGTATATCACTTGCTCAATTCCGGTGAGTGTTCCGGTGCATGGATGGAGAGCCACGGGCAAAACAAGCACGTGAAAAACAGAGTGAAGTTCAAGGTTTCATACCGAGAAGTTCAGATACTTCACGCGATGCATTTTTCACGAATCTGTTTCGCGATAAAGGCAGAACGAATGATCTCGCCATTTTCCAAATTACTTGAAAACGGCAGGGAATCACAAAAAACCATCAACATGAAAAAGTTTCGCATTTTCCTTAGCTTTTCAACGGTGTATTATTTGCCCCATTCCGATAAAGTTTGTGAAAATTACAGCGAAAATACGTTTTTAGCCATTTTGAAAACTGACATAAAACAATAAGGAATTGGGAGAAATAATATATACCAGAAAGTTTCGCATTTCCTCAAGATTTCCAACACCATATCATTTGTTGCATTCCGACATAGGGTTAAAAAATTAGCTCGAAAATACGAACTGGGTAGGACTTGGACCATTTTCTAAATTACTCTTAAACCATTCAAAATTAGAAAAAAAACTTTTAAGATGAAAAAGTAGCGCATTTTTATAAGCTTTCCAACACCATATCATATGCCTCCATTGGATTAGCCGTTTACAAATGACATCAAAAAAACGAACTCAGTTGTTCGGTTTAGAAAATTTTACGTTTTTTTCAAATTACTCTTTAACCATAGGGAATTAGAAAAAACTTTCAACATGTGGAAGGAGCGGTTTTGCAGCAGCTTTCCAAAGCCGTATTATATGCCTCATTCCGATAAACGGTTTAGAAATGCGACCGAAATTACGATTCACATTTTTTGTGTGAAGAAAAAACGATTTTCATAACTGTTCTTAAACCGCTTACATTTTGCCAAAAATTGAACTTGGGTCATGATACTTGTGTCCATAGCTTTCCAACGGTATATAGCAAGCCCTATTTGGGCAATGTTGCGGGAAGTTCAACCTAGCACAGGGGGAAGTTCAGGTTGAACAACTCAGGCAGTAAAATCGCAAAAAACGCGAGTTCTTCACGACCCGAGTGCAAAATCCGCCTATGAGCGAGATTCCTATCTAAAATGAGTATTTAGTTGCTAAAAATCGTTTGAAGATTACACTTACATCACATGGAACACGACTAACCAGAAAAACTCACGGTAAAAGGCACGGTTGCGAAGATAGCATTAGGAATTAGGAGAAACAATATATACGAAAAGTTTCGCATTTGCTCAAGCTTTCCAACACCGTATCATTTGTTGCATTCGGCCATACGGTTAAAAAATTATCTCGAAAATACGAACTCGGTGGAACTTGTACCGTTTTCTGAATTACTTTTAAACCGTTCCAAATTAGAAAAAAAATTAACATGAAAAAGTAGCGCATTTTCACAAGCTTTCCGATGCCATATCATTTGCCTCAAATGGATTAGCTGTTTAGAAATTACATTGAAAATACGAACTCAGTTGTTCGGTTTGCAAAATTTTACGATTTTCAAAATTACTCTTTATCCATAGGGAATTACAAAAAACTTTCAACATGTCGAAGGAGCAGTTTTGCAGCAGCTTTCTAACGCTATATTATTTACCTCATTTCGATAAACGGTTTAGAAATGCGATCGAAAATATGATTCATGTTTTTTGTATGAATAAAAAACGGTTTTCAAAACTGCTCTTAAACCGCTTACATTTTGCCAAAAATTTAACTTGGATCATGATATTGGTGTCCATAGATTTCCAACGGTATACTGCAAGCCCCATTTGGACACTTTTTAGCTGAAGTTCAACCCAGTACAGAGGGAAGTTCAGGCGCGTTACTCAGGCAGTTCAGGTTGTGATCAGAATATTATTCTGATCCCGTGATCAGAATAGTGTTTATGTATATATATATATAGGTAAATTGTTTGGGGCACCTAGGTGCCTGGGCACCTTGATCGGGTCCAACCGTTAGTACATATTTTGATTTGTATCTTTTTATTTGCATGCAAGACTTTCCATGTATAAAATAGCAGGACATAATTAACATTATCTAATTCAATACCTTCCTTTTATTGCTTTCTATCTCTCATACCTTTTCATGCTGAAGTTTTAGATCGCGTATTTGTGACTATATGCAAAAAAATGTATCGTTCCAGTATATTTGTGTGGTCGTATATTTATAATCAATTGGGTATCATACCAAAAAATTTGTAACTACGTACTTCAAAAATAAATAGGTACGATACCTACGTATTTTTGGGATATGTACACATGCATTTCACCTTGAGGTATGTAGTTGTTGAGAAATATGATGAGTATGCACATACCTACAAATATATTTAGTACTTTCAGTTTCGCGTATCCATAAATATTTCGGGTATGTAGTTGTTGGGTATTATACCTAACCAAAATATTTATGTGCGGGTGTAATACCTAATCAAAATATACACATACTTGGGTATTATACCTAATAAAACTGTGCACATGTATACTCAAGATACCAATGTGTATGTGTTTGTAATTTAATCAAAATACGAAATATGCACACCGTCCTAATTACCACAGGCTTTTCTCTATTCCCAATGAGTATTATATACCTTCCATCTATGAAACAAGTCAAGACATATGAGACAATTAATCTTGATGCATTAATTCCTGATTTCTCTCTCTCCTATTATGTCTATCAACATGGAACGATGCCATGCATGCTTGTTTTTTATTTCCATGGAAATGAGTCTTGCCATGCATGTTGCACGGGGCCATATTTCTGGCATTAAATTAGTAATTATGCCATACTTATTTTGAGCAGCAATTTATAATGGATAACCCATTAAAAATATACCCATTACAACAGCACACATCTAAATGCAATCTAGTGGTGAAAAGACAAGGAGCCTGGGCACCTAGGTGTCCCAAATGGTCGTCCTATATATATATAGTCGGTCTATTCTGCTAATATTAGCAGAATAGTTATTTTGATAACACTTCGGAACTGCACGCTCAACAGAAGCGCTGCATCATTTTGACGACAAGCACTACAATACAAACTAGTGAACTTCGCATCGAAAAAACTGCATGCAGTATTTTTTCGGTACTGTTTTCGCCCTAGTTTTTTAACCGTCTATAGGAACGAGGCATATAATATACCATTGGAAAGCTATGGATTAGGCGCAACTTCGCCATGTTGAACACTTTTTGAGATTCCTCGCGGTTTAAGAGCAGTTTCAAAAACGGCGCGGCAGACGACGAGTGGCAGCGAGCGTATTTTTGTGATTTTTTCTAAATCGCTAATCGAAATAAAGAAAATGATACGCTGTTGGAAAGATATCGTCGAGGCGCATCTTTTTGATATGTATTATTTTCTCTAATTTGTTACGGTTTAAGAGCAGTGTCAAATTTACTAAATCGCGGAATTATGTTTTTTTGAATTTTTTTCAATTTTCGGTACTGTTTTCGCTCTAGTTTTTGAACCGTTTGTCGAAACGAGGCGTGTAATACATCGTTGGAAAGCTATAGACAAGGCGCAACTTTCATATGTAGAAATGGTTTTGAGATTCCTTACAATTTTAATTTAAATTCAAAAATCATGCGGCAGACGACGAGTGGCAGCGGCCGTTTTTCACAAAAAAAATTACAAACCAGTTGTCGAAATGATTCAAATAATATGCCTTTGGAAAGACATCAACGAGACACAACTTTTTCATGTAGAACACTCTCTCTAATTCCTTACGGTTTAAGAGCAGTTTTAAATTTACCGAAATGCGGACACTATGTTTTTCGCGACACCCAAATCGACGAGGGTACTTCATCCGACTGAAAACCGCACTGCATCGGACGAAAAACCGCACTACATCAGACGGGTAAGAGAACTGCATGATTTCTTTTGTCGGACGTAAATTTTTCTCAAACGAGTTTTTGTTGTCTTTTTCCAACTTTTTTTATGAACGAGTGGACCGCAGAGATGAGGCAAGTGAAACGCGACAAATATCGTAGTGGACCGCATTATTTTTTTAGTTGTTTTGCTAAATTTTTCCGCACTTCCACAATGTGCGCAAGTGAATAGCATCACTCTCAAAAGTGAACCACATACGAGGACCAGACGGACTACAGACGTTGATGTAGCCAAGAACTTCATGTATGTAGTGCACTTTTTTCCTTTTTTTCATTGTTAGTCTTCTTTTTCTTTAATAATCAGTAAAGCCAACTGCTAGAACGGCCAATAGTGAACCGCAGCACACTTGATTCAATCTATGCACTAATGGAGTGAGCTCCATCGTTGTTTTTCTACAAAGAGAGTCATCAGGCTCCACAATGAACTGCAGCAATTTTCATAAAGTTTTCTGAAGTTTTTTTATCAACAAAAAATTGAACCGTAGACGCAAATGAAGCGAACTGCACATGTTGAAAAAAGGGTGCAGACAAAAATTGCAAGCCCCCAAAAAATAAGAGGAACAAAAAAACAAACTAGAAGCATTTTACAATCGGGTCGGGTGGCAATGTTGTGGCGTACGAGCACTGCATGCGCTACCTCGACGGACTGCACGCACACGCCTGCCGTCCTTCACGCCTACATGCCGCAAACTGCGGTTAACTCAAGTTTTCCACACTTCGCCTTCCAAATCCACTCGCTGATGTGTTTCCGTCTCCGCTGCAGTTAACTCAAGTTTTTTTTTACAAATGAACTGCACTGTGTACCCCGTGCAAACCGAGATGCACGAGACGAGTTGTCGAACCATTGCCAAAACTGCACGGACCGCCAGTGTTCGACGAGCGACGTGATGCAGTCCAGCTTTTGTTTTTCTTCGTCATAGCATCAGTTGGCTGCTCTCCATCCCTTGCAAAACAACTAAAACAATGTATAATGAGCTGCAAAGTTCACTGAATTTTGTAGGAAAGTTGCAATAAATTAACAAAAATTTACACAAAACAGAGAATCCATGTGGAACAAACAAATTTGTAGAAGGGGGAAGGGAGATGGCCGATGTGGAGTGCACTGCATGGAGGGAAGGATGGCGGGTAGTTGCTCTTGGTGTCACTGCTGTTGTGGGGTGGTGACCCGCCGTCGTGGGAACAGTTGTTGACCGGATCCAGCTGCAAGGCATCGCGCAGGACCACTGCTAGTTGGGGCAGGGAGGGGTGCTCGTCGGGATCCTCACGGAGGGAGGAGCTTGGGTCGTCGCCCTCCGTGCTCGGCGGCCGGTGGAGCACCGGAGTCGCCACCCTTCTCGTTGTGGGTGAGAAGGGGAGGAGAGGAATGCGGTGGAGGCGCTCGAGGGATGAAGTGGCGGTGCACGACCAAATCCGAAGGATCTAGCGCGTGACGCTCCGTGGTTCTGGTGGCAGGAAGGAGCGCAGCGTGGCCGTGCTGAGGAGGTGCGCCATGACGTTAGATCTCGACATAGGGAGGGGGTGAGGAGGTGGTGCTTGGGGGATTTGGCGTAGAGTGAGGAGGCGAGGTTGGGCGCTCCGGCGCTGCGAGGAAGGAGGCCAGGGGGCACTCCGGTGCAGGGAAGGAGCTAGGGGGCTTTTCGGCATGGGGAGGAAGGACGTCAGGCGGCGGCGGTTGTTGCCTGCACTGCGGTGTGCAGGAGTGGAGCGGGGAAGTGGTCGTGGGGGTGGATAGGAGAGGAAAGACGAGCGGGCAGAGGGGGTTGGGTGCGCGTGCGCTGGGACATGTCGATAGTGTTAGCAGAATAAGGATCAGGTGTTATCAGAATAATGTCTTAAGCGTGTTATCATAATAGACCCAATATATATAGTATATATCAATTAGGCTTCAAGTGTGTACTTGTTAGTTAAACCTATGGTTAAAATGTGACACTAAATATGACTAGTAAGTAGTACAGTAGCAGTACTAGTATGCGTCGGTCAAATTATTCATCATGTCCACACATTGAATTGACGTCACAACGCGCTGCGGTGAGGTGACACAAGAATCCCGGCAGCGTGTTCGGGTATTCTGGACTTCAGATTTGGAGTAGCACTTATCTGTCGAAATCTTTCATCATTCACTTAAAACAGTCGATTGATCATACATTGAGTACCATATAACTGGAATTAACCGATGCAAGTCGACGAATGATTGGCCGGTGCTGCCGGCTGGCGTCAAGTTTGATCCCACGGATCGGGAGCTGATCGAGCACCTTAAGGCCAAAGTGAGTGCTGACAGCGCGAGATCTCACCCTCTCATCGATTTGTTCATATCAACCATCGACAATGAGCACAGCATATGCTACACTCATCCTGAGAAACTTTCAGGTAAGACACCGATCGGCCGTCTACT
This sequence comes from Triticum aestivum, assembly GCF_018294505.1. Classification (NCBI taxonomy): domain Eukaryota; kingdom Viridiplantae; phylum Streptophyta; class Magnoliopsida; order Poales; family Poaceae; genus Triticum; species Triticum aestivum. The sequence goes on along the minus strand of NC_057810.1, from coordinate 468,730,570 downwards.
TGCACAAACATATTCATTTGTTTATAGCTCTATTTTACTTTTTAGACGCAGACCTGGTGAAGCAATTACAATTTGACAGTTAATCAAAAGTCAAAGATGTTATGAAAATGCCAACTACGTACACTAAAACCTGTATTCGACAATACTGCAGGATCACACTGAGTGGCCTAGGCAAGCATTTCTTCCAGCGCAATTCTAGGGCGTTCAAAAGGGGCACGTGGACGCGTCGCAAGATACAGTTGGAGTGTGGCATGCACGCGATGTGGCACAAGACTGGCCATACCTTGCCGGTGATGGTCAACGGCCGGCAGACGGGCAGCAAAAACGTTCTGGTGTTGCACACCAACAAGAACTTCGACCAGCAGAGGACCAATTGTGTGATGCACCAGTACCACCTCGGGGACCTTGAGCAAGAGAAGGAGCGGGAGCTGATCCTCTGCAAGATTTTCTACCAGACGAACACTAGGGCCAGGAGTAAAAACATTATAAGTTAGTTTGGTATTAGTACTTGTACTACCTTGTCGTCCACAAGTTGGTATTGTTGTTAACGATCTTTTGGTATGAACTTGGCATTTGCTTCCAACCATCATGCCAAGGGTCGACGTGGATATAAAGCTGAATCATTTGTTTTGAAACAAATTTTCAGGCCCCTGATTTTTATTTGATGCGTAGCATAAGAACCTGCCATTCGAATTCCTAGTTCTCCAATTTTTTTAAAACAAGTGCATGCACTTATTATCACGATGAAAAAATAATATCCCTGCTGCATCCCAGTTATCAGTCTGTACTTGCAGAATTCTTTCATTTATTAAGCACGTATATTGTTTTTTCAGGTCGAGCAAGTTTCAACTGGGCTGTAGACTGCCCAGGCTTGGTTTTGTTTTTAACAGGCCCAGCCCATGACGACAATGGGGCACAAAGATCCAGCATGTATTTACTGGCCTCTGGCCCGCCAGGTTAGTTATATTTTGTCTTACAACATCCGCAGGCAGTTTTTTTACTGAATCAAACACACAGCCCAGTTCTATTTTCCTCTTGAAACGCATGTCCTACATCTGTTTTTTAATCTCTACATATAGTTTTACTAGTTCATATACACGTATCATTATATTGAAAATACATAAAATTCCCTTTTCATATTTACATCCTTATTTTTGTTGTTGTTTTCCCTCCCAGCGCTGATTTTTTTACCACTGGTTTTCCCTTAAACCAACTCAATTGTCCCACGTCTTATTTGCTTACAAAAGCAAAACGATTTTTTTGGCAAATCAATAAGTTCTTAAAAAAATGTTTATCATTTCAGGATTACAACAGTTCGGACTCCACCGAAATATGCAAAACAAGGTTAAACTTTTTGGCCGTGGTCCTGGGCAGAAAATGGGTTGTAATAAATTACTTAAGAATTAGCAAATGGGTTGTAAATTATTAAAAAATAGCAAATGGGCTCTATGTTGTCTGCCACAGATTTGGATGCTGACTAGTGGGCCTACTATGTTCATGCGTACACAAGGTTTCTCAAAGAAGAAACTTAGTCAACAATCATCTCTACGAGCGTCAGACCATTAAATGTCAATCTAACGACAATCGTGCTTCTTCAGTCTCTAATATTCCTGCCCCAGACGCCCAAACCAGCGCCATCGGAACCGCCTGCTCCCGCCTCCCGTGGCCGGCTGTGCTGCCGGGCAGTCCTCACGGCCCTATCATACTCGCATCCCTGGCCTGTCTATCCCTCTACTCACCCACACCTCCTATTATTTTCCGGCGATGGCAGCCGAACCAGTCAACCCTCGTACTCTCCACCACGTGGGCAGCCACTGTCGTGTCTTCCCCGGCTCCGTGTGGTTCCCTTCGTAGGCCTCGTCGTCGTCCACCACCTTGGTGCTCTCTGCGCGGCGTGGTCAACGTGGTCAACGAACGACATCCATCGGAAGTGGACTGTATGTGGAGAGGCTGACAGGTGGGTCCTCGGCTGCACACAAGGAAATGCCTCTTTATTACGCGCAAAATAATGATTCCTCCACCTGACGTCTGGGACCCGCCAGAAGGGCCTCTGTATTTCGCAAAAAAAACATTCTCTCCGATGACAGGTCGGACCCACCAACTATATCTTCGCATGCAAGGAAGTGCCTCCTTATTGCGCACAAAAAATGAATACCCCCTGCCAGCTGGGACCTAGCATAGTGGGAGGCTGACTTGTGGGCCTACTAAGTTGACGGGGACGAAGGGCTTTGTCAACTTAGTCAATATATGAACGATTCTAGCTCCAGTGACCGTACGATGTCTATCCAACGGCCGTAGTGCTTCTTCAACCTCTGGTCTTCTTGCTCCAGTCGCCCAAACCAGCGCCGGTCGTGCCGCGTGCTCCTGCCTCCCGTGGCCGGCTGTGATGCCGCGGAGGCCTCACCGCCCCCTACTACTCCCATCGTTGGCCAAGCCATCCCTCTACTCATCCACACTCCCTGTTATTCTGCGGCGACGGCAGCCTCACACCGCAGCCAAACCAGTGAACCCTCGTACTCCTCTCCGTGTGGGCATCCACTGCCGCGTCTTCCCCGGCTCTACGTCGTCCCCTTCCTAGGCCTCGCCGTCGTCCACTGCCTTGGTGCTCTCGGCGCGGCGTGGTCAATGTGGTCAATGACCGACTTCCATCGGAAGAGTACTGTACGTGGAGAGGCTGACATCTGGGTCCATGGCCGCAGCAAGGAAGTGCCTCCTTATTACGCAGAAAATAATGATTCCTCCACCTGACAGCAGGGACCCACCGGACGGGCAACCATATTTCGTGAAAAAAACGTTTCCCCCCTGACTGCTGGGACCCACCAGCTACGTCTTCGCATGCAAGAAAGTGCGTCGGGCAAAAAAAATGATTCGCCCCCTGACTGTTGGGACCCACCAGCTAGATCTTCACACGCAAGAAAGTGCTTGACAGTTGGGACCCACCTGGTCGGAGCATACATAGCGTTGTCATTCTGGTCGCGAACGTGTACGTACATACTGGTCGATGTAGAGGCGCGCGCGTAGCGTGTACACGTACGTACAGTGGCCAGTGCGCAAGAAAGAAAATACGGCCACGTACGTACATATGGGCGGGGTCTCGAACACCTACTCACGCATACGTACGGTCAGGGCTCGTGTACATGGCTGGGTCGGAACGGAGAAACAACGTCATCTCGTGTTCATGGGGAGCCAACCGGCTGGGTCGGAACAGAATGCGTCATCGTGTTCATCGGGAGGGCTTGGATGGAACAACCGATGGAAACGAGGCCTGGCGTATCGCAGAACGGAGGAAACGGCCTTGTGTTCGACCGGCCACGTTCGAAACGGGATCCTGTTCATCGGGAGGGGTCTGGCATACCGCAAAATGGAGGAAACAGACTTCTGTTGGACCTCCTACAGTCGAAGCGGGGTCATGTTGATCGGGAGGGGTGTGGTGTACCGTGAAACGGAGGAAACGGACTTGTGTTGGAGCGCTACGGTCGAAACGGGGGTCCTGTTCATCGGGAGGGGTGTGGCGTACCGCAAAACGGGACTCCACGGGATACTATTCATCTCCACCGTCGACCTCCTCTAGCCTCCACGGGTTACTGTTCATCCACCGTCGACCTCCTCCAGCCTCCACCTGTGACTGTTCATCCACGGGCTCCTGTTCATCTAGCCTCCACCGCGCGCTACTCCACCGGCTACTGTTCAACCAGCCCTCTCCCCGGGCTTCTGTTCAACCACCACTCCACGAGCTACTGTTCATCCAACCCTCCACTGGCTACTGTTTAACCAGCCCTCCACGGGGTCGTCCTGTTCATCCAGCCCCAACCGGCTTGATCGATCGGGGTCCTGTTCATCTAGAGGCAACACCATGGGGTCCTGTTCATCTACCCCCACCGGGAACTGTTCATCCAAACCCCCCCAGCAACGCTCACTGTGAGGCCGTGCGCGTGGGATGGAGAGGATAAGGTGGGATTAGTAGTAGCCCGGGTCATCGGCCCACGCTGCTGCTAGCCTACCTAGCTGTAACGCAGGGCAGTAACCCACGCTGCTGCTAAGTTGGGCCGATGAGCTGAGCGCTGGCCGTGGTAGCAGCGCTCGTAGGGTGGCCCATGTTACTGCTAACTGCCTTAGCAATAGAGTTGGCCCGACACCAACTCCGCCACTATGTCTAGCCTCGGTGAGTAAGGGGGGACCACTTAGCAATAGCGCTGGTTAGCCGGCACGCGCTACTACTACTTTCCTACCTGTAGCGCGGGCACGTGCCAAGCGCTACTACTAAGTAGCTGTATCGCTGAACCCCTATCCTGCGCTACTACTAAGGTTCTATCTATAAGCTTTCTCCTAGTAGTGTGCCATGATTGCTAAAAAATGCGGATTTGCTAAAGCATATCGAAATGTGCCATAGGTGTTGCACATCTAAATGCTCCAGAAGTATTGCACATCTAAATCCTATATCATTGATTTTACACGGAGAATCGTGCAGGTGTATATATATTTTTTATGGTTGATTGTGTCACTTAGATGTTCAATAACCAGAGCACATCCAGATCAACCCTAGACACATGTTTAGGAATCTATTCTTCCTTTCTTTCGCAAGTATAGGACCATTCGCGGCGGCATGTGAGGGGGGATACCATATGTCCCATGTGTGGTATGATGATGAGACATTATTTCATAATATGATTCAGTGTGATCATGTTGTTTTGTTCTGGAATGCGGCGGCCAATTTGTTTAATTTAAAGCTTCCACTGTTGCAACCTGTAACGTTTTTTTTGACCTTGAAAGCAGTAGGAGAGGCTCCTACTATGATATATTAAAATCAAAGTTTAGTTACATAGGATATACATGCTCTCGAGGGAGGCCCCTCAAGGGAGAGATGATAAAAATCAGCTAGGAGAAGCTAATACAAGTGAAGATTGACTGAAAAAAATCAGTGGAGAGGGTAGGATTACAAAGCTAGGGCAAAAAGAGTAATGTAATCCCAATGAGCTTTGTCCACTCTGAACTTTAGCCACAGGAGATCAGCTTTTGATCTCTCTCTCCAAGCTGCCAAAGATGGTGTTATGTGCCTAAAAATAAAATTGTTTCTTTCCTTCCAGATGTTCCAGGCCACAATTCCCACAATTTCTAAGAAGAGTTCCCCGTTGAATGAGTGTCTGGCAGATTGGATGGCATCGATTCTGGATCGGTTCATGTTCCAAGAGATCCCCGCTTTCAGCCAACAGGAAGAACTAAACGGACAGGTGAAGATTAAATGCTCAATGGTTTCCTCAACCCCATCATTACAGAGGACACAATTGAATCCATCATTGATATTAAAGTGACGTCTTCTGAGCATATTCCTCGTATTCAAACGGTCAGCCAGCAAAAACCACATGAAAACTTTAAGTTTCATGTGCAGCTTTGACTTCCAAATCCAAGCAAAAGGAGGTGGTGCCACAATATCTTTATGGCAGTGCTCATAGAATTTTTTGGGAAAATAAGCTTGACCCCAAACATAAGTCCAAGAGTCAACCACTGCCTCCGATTGGTTAGACTTTCCGGTCTCAAAGCAAGCACAGATTGAAGTTCCTCAAATGCTTCAGGTGAAAGGGGAATGTGGAACATATCCGACCAATCATTAGCATTAAAGAACTCAGCCACCGAGCAGTCCTCATTAATGACAAAAGAAAACAGGCATGCAAAATGATCTGCCAGAGGAACCTCATTCCATTTGTCATGCCACATGGCAATATTCATCCCATCCCCAACCAGCGGAGTAGCAATGCCTCTGTAAATAGGAATGAGCTTGCAAATTTGCTTCCACCAGAAAGAACCACAAAGTGGTGATGCATGAGGAATAGAATTTAAGTAGTACGAATCCCAAATAAGCCTAACCCATGGCACATCAGCCCTGTTATAAAATTTATCGAGGAATTTTAGCAGAAGACCCTGATTCTAGACTTTGATATTGACAACACCAAGTCCCCCATGCACCTTGGGACAGCAAACTCTTTGCCAAGCCACCAAAGAGTTACAAGACTCACCTTGCTCATTCTTCTTAGTCCAAACAAATCTTCTTCTCACTTTGTCAAAGTATTGTAAGAAACCAGCATTTAGTTGCAACATGCACATAGCAAAGTTGATCATTGAGGTAGCAACAGAATTTACCAAAGTGATCCTAGAAGCATGACAAAGGAGAGAGCAAGTGCTGGACAGTCTTCTTTCAACACGATCCACCAGAGGCAAAAGATCAGTCATGGAGGGCTTTGTGGTACCAAGCGGGAGTCCAAGGTAGGTAAAAGGCATTTTACCTACAATGCAACCAAAATCCGAAGCTAGGTCGGCAGCCACAGAAGGGTCAACATTAATGGGCACCAAAATGGACTTTTGGAAATTAATTTTCAGACCCGAGGAGAGAGCAAAATCTTGGAGTAGATGTTTAAGATGAAGTAATTGTTGGAAATATGCCCTAGAGGCAATAATAAAAGTATTATTATATTTCATTGTTCATGATAATTGTCTTGTATTCATGCTATAACTGTATTATCCGGAAATCGTAATACACGTGTGAATACTTAGACCACACTATGTCCCTGGTAAGCCTCTAGTTGACCAGCTCGTTGTGATCAACAGATAGTCATGGTTTCCCGACTATGGACATTGGATGTCGTTGATAACGGGATCACATCATTAGGAGAATGATGTGATGGACAAGACCCAATCCTAAGCATAGCATAAAAGATCGTGTAGTTCGTTTTGCTAGAGCTTTGCAAGTGTCAAGTATCTCTTCCTTCAACCATGAGATCGTGTAACTCCCGGATACCGTAAGAGTGCCTTGGGTGTATCAAACGTCACAACGTAACTGGGTGACTATAAAGGTGCATTACAGGTATCTCCGAAAGTAGCTGTTGGGTTGACACGGATCGAGACTGGGTTTTGTCACTCCGTATGACGGAGAGGTATCTCTGGGCCCACTCGGTAATGCATCATCATATTGAGCTCTATGTGACCAAGGTGTTGGACACGGGATCATGCATTACGGTACGAGTAAAGTGACTTGCCGGAAACGAGACTGAACAAGGTATTGGGATACCGACGATCGAGTCTCGGGCAAGTAACGTACCGATTGACAAAGGGAATTGCATACAGGGTTTGATCGAATCCTCGACATAGTGGTTCATCCGATGACAACATCGAGGAGCATGTGGGAGCCATCATGGGTATCCAGATCCCGCTGATGGTTATTGACTGAGAGAGTCTCGGTCATGTCTGCATGTCTCCCGAACCCGTAGGGTCTACACACTTAAGGTTCAGTTGCGCTAGGGTTATAGGGATATGTATATGCAGTAACCCGAATGTTGTTCGGAGTCCCGGATGAGATCCCGGACGTCACGAGGAGTTCCGGAATGGTCCGGAGGTAAAGATTTATATATGGGAAGTCCTGTTTCGGGCATCGGGACAAGTTTCGGGGTTATCGGTATTGTACCGGGACCACCGGAAGGGTCCCGGGGGTCCACCGGGTGGGTCCACCTGTCCCGGGGGGCCACATGGGCTGTGTGGGGGTGCGCCTTGGCCTAATGGGCCAAGGGCACCAGCCCCACATAGGCCCATGCGCCTAGGGTTCAAGGGGGGCAAGAGTCCTAGGAGGGTAAGGCACCTCCTAGGTGCCTTGGGGGGAGGGAAAACCCCCCTTGGCCGCCGCACCCCCTAGGAGATTTGATCTCCTAGGGCCGGCCACCCCCCTTGGCACCCCTATATATAGTGGGGGAGAGGAGGGACTTCATACCTGAACGCCCTGGCCTTTGGTTGCCTCCTTCTCCCTCCCCAACACCTCCTCCACCTCCATAGTGCTTAGCGAAGCTCTGCCGGAGTACTGCAGCTCCATCAACACCACGCCGTCGTGCTGCTGCTGGTGCCATCTCCCTCAACCTCTCCTCCCTTCCTTGCTGGATCAAGAAGGAGGAGACGTGGCTGTTCCGTACGTGTGTTGAACGCGGAGGTGCCGTCCGTTCGGCGCAGGTCATCGGTGATTTGGATCACGTCGAGTACGACTACATCATCACCTTGCAAGCTTCCGCACGCGATCTACAAGTGGTATGTAGATGCAAACTCTCTCCCTAGACTCGTTGCTTAGATGAACTCATAGATGGATCTTGGTGAAACCGTAGGAAAAATTTTAATTTTCTGCAACGTTCCCCAACAGTGGCATCATGAGCTAGGTCTATGCGTAGTTCTCTTTGCACGAGTAGAACACAACTTTGTTGTGGGCGTGGATTTTGTCATCTTACTTGCCTCTACTAGTCTTTTCTTGCTCAACGGTATTGTGGGATGAAGCGGCCCGGACCAACCTTACACGTACGCTTACGTGAGACCGGTTCCACCGATTGACATGCACTAGTTGCATAAGGTGGCTGGCGGGTGTCTGTCTCTCCCACCTTAGTTGGAGCGGAATCGATGAACAGGGCCCTTATGAAGGGTAAATAGAAGTTGACAAAATCACGTTGTGGTGATTCGTAGGTAAGAAAACGTTCTTGCTAGAACCCAATTGCAGCCACGTAAAAGATGCAACAACAATTAGAGGACGTCTAACTTGTTTTTGCAGCGATTGATCATGTGATGTGATATGGCCAGAGGTTGTGATGAATGATGAATTGTGATGTATGAGATCATGTTCTTTGTAATAGGATTCACGACTTGCATGTCGATGAGTATGACAACCGGCAGGAGCCATAGGAGTTGTCATTATTTTTTGTATGACCTGCGTGTCATTGAATAACGCCATGTAAACTACTTTACTTTATTGCTAAACGTTAGTCATAGAAGTAGAAGTAGTCGTTGGCGTGACAACTTCATGAAGACACGATGATGGAGATCATGATGATGGAGATCATGGTGTCAAGCCGGTGACAAGATGATCATGGAGCCCCGAAGATGAAGATCAATGGAGCTATATGATATTGGCCATATCATGTCACAACTATATAATTGCATGTGATGTTTATTATGTATTATGCATCTTGTTTACTTAGGACGACGGTAGTAAATAAGATGATCCCTTATAAAATTTCAAGAAGTGTTCTCCCCTAACTGTGCACCGTTGCTACAGTTCGTCGTTTCTAAGCACCACGTGATGATCGGGTGTGATGGATTCTTACGTTCACATACAACGGGTGTAAGACAGTTTTACACAGCGAAAACACTTAGGGTTAACTTGACGAGCCTAGCATGTGCAGACATGGCCTCGGAACACGGAGACCGAAAGGTCGAACACGAATCGTATAGAAGATACGATCAACATGAAAAGTTCACCGACGATGACTAGTCCGTCTCACGTGATGATCGGACACGGGCTAGTCGACTCGGATCGTGTAACACTTAGATGACTAAAGGGATGTCTAATCTAAGTGGGAGTTCATAATTTGATTAGAACTTTATTATCATGAACTTAGTCTAAAACCTTTGCAAATATGTCTTGTAGATCAATGGCCAACGCTAATGTCAACATGAACTTCAACGCGTTCCTAGAGAAAACCAAGCTGAAAGATGATGGCAGCAACTATACGGACTGGGTCCGGAACCTGAGGATCATCCTCATAGCTGCCAGGAAACAATATGTCCTAGAAGGACCGCTAGGTGACGCTCCCGTCCCAGAGAACCAAGACATTATGAATGCTTGGCAGTCTCGCGCTGATGATTACTCCCTCGTTCAGTGCGGCATGCTTTACAGCTTAGAACCGGGGCTCCAAAAGCGTTTTGAGCATCACGGAGCATATGAGATGTTCGAAGAGCTGAAACTAGTTTTTCAAGCTCATGCCCGGGTCGAGAGATATGATGTCTCCGACAAGTTCTACAGTTGTAAGATGGAGGAGAACAGTTCTGTCAGTGAGCACATCCTGAAGATGTCTGGGTTGCACAACCGTATGACCCAGCTGAACATTAACCTCCCAGATGAGGCGGTCATTGACAGAATCCTCCAGTCGCTCCCACCAAGCTACAAGAGCTTTGTGATGAACTACAACATGCAGGGAATGGAAAAGACCATTCCTGAAGTGTTCTCGATGCTGAAGTCAGCAGAGGCTGAAATCAAGAAAGAACATCAAGTGTTGATGGTCAATAAGACCACTAAGTTCAAGAAGGGCAAGGGTAAGAAGAACTTCAAGAAGGGCGGCAAAGATGTTGCCGCACCTGGTAAGCCAGTTACCGGGAAGAAGTCAAAGAATGGACCCAAGCCTGAGACTGAGTGCTTTTATTGCAAGGGGAAGGGTCACTGGAAGCGGAACTGCCCCAAATACTTAGCGGATAAGAAGGCCGGCAACACCAAAGGTATATTTGATATACATGTGATTGATGTGTACCTTACCAGTACTCGTAGTAACTCCTGGGTATTTGATACCGGTGCCGTTGCTCATATTTGTAACTCACAGCAGGAGCTGCGGAATAAACGGAGACTGGCGAAGGACGAGGTGACGATGCGCGTCGGGAATGGTTCCAGAGTCGATGTGATCGCCGTCGGCACGCTGCCTCTACATTTACCTACGGGATTAGTTTTGAACCTTAATAATTGTTATTTAGTGCCAAGTTTGAGCATGAACATTGTATCTGGATCTCGTTTAATACGAGATGGCTACTCATTTAAGTCTGAGAATAATGGTTGTTCGATTTATATGAGAGATATGTTTTATGGTCATGCTCCGATGGTCAATGGTTTATTCTTAATGAATCTCGAGCGTAATATCACACATGTTCATAGTGTAGATGCCAAAAGATGTAAAGTTGATAATGATAGTCCCACATATTTGTGGCACTGCCGCCTTGGTCACATTGGTGTCAAGCGCATGAAGAAGCTCCATGCCGATGGACTTTTAGAGTCTCTTGATTATGAATCGTTTGACACGTGCGAACCATGCCTCTTAGGCAAAATGACCAAGACTCCGTTCTCCGGAACAATGGAGCGAGCAACCAACTTGTTGGAAATCATACATACCGATGTGTGCGGTCCAATGAGCGTTGAGGCTCGCGGAGGATATCGTTATGTTCTCACCCTCACAGATGACTTGAGTAGATATGGGTATGTCTACTTAATGAAACACAAGTCTGAGACCTTTGAAAAGTTCAAGGAATTTCAGAAAGAGGTGGAGAATCAACGTGACCGAAAGATAAAATTCTTACGATCAGATCGTGGAGGAGAATACTTAAGTCACGAATTTGGTACACACTTAAAGAAATGTGGAATCGTTTCACAGCTCACGCCGCCTGGAACACCTCAGCGAAACGGTGTGTCCGAACGTCGTAATCGCACTCTATTGGATATGGTGCGGTCTATGATGTCTCTTACCGATTTACCGCTATCATTTTGGGGATACGCTCTAGAGACAGCTACATTCACTTTAAATAGGGCACCGTCTAAATCCGTTGAGACGACACCGTATGAATTATGGTTTGGAAAGAAACCTAAGCTGTCGTTTCTAAAAGTTTGGGGATGCGAAGCTTATGTCAAGAAACTTCAACCTGAAAAGCTCGAACCCAAGTCGGAAAAATGCGTATTCATAGGATACCCTAAGGAAACTATAGGGTATACCTTCTACTTAAGATCCGAAGGCAAGATCTTTGTTGCCAAGAACGGATGCTTTCTGGAAAAAGAGTTTCTCTCGAAAGAAGTAAGTGGGAGGAAAGTAGAACTCGATGAAGTACTACCTCTTGAGCGGGATAGTGACGCAGCACAGGAAACCGTTCCTGTGATGCCCACACCAACTGAAGAGGAAAACCATGATAATGATCAAAGTACTTCGGATCAAGTTACTGCTGAACTTCGTAGGTCCACAAGGACACGTTCCGCACCAGAGTGGTACGGCAACCCTGTCCTGGAAATCATGTTGTTAGACAACAATGAACCTTCGAACTATGAAGAAGCAATGGCGGGCCCGGATTCCAACAAATGGCTTGAAGCCATGAAATCCGAGATAGAATCCATGTATGAAAACAAAGTATGGACTTTGACAGACTTGCCCGATGATCGGCGAGCGATAGAAAACAAATGGATCTTTAAGAAGAAGACGGACGCGGATGGTAATGTTACCATCTATAAAGCTCGACTTGTCGCTAAGGGTTATCGACAGGTTCAAGGGATTGACTACGACGAGACATTCTCTCCCGTAGCGAAGCTAAAGTCCGTCCGAATCATGTTAGCAATTGCCGCATACTATGATTATGAGATATGGCAGATGGACGTCAAAACAGCATTCCTTAACGGGCATCTTAAGGAAGAACTGTATATGATGCAGCCGGAAGGTTTTGTCGATCCTCAGAACGCTAACAAAGTATGCAAGCTCCAGCGATCCATTTATGGACTGGTGCAAGCATCTCGGAGTTGGAACATTCGCTTTGATGAGATGATCAAAGCGTTTGGGTTTATGCAGACTTATGGAGAAGCCTGCGTTTACAAGAAAGTGAGTGGGAGCTCTGTAGCATTTCTCATATTATATGTAGATGACATACTCCTGATGGGAAATAATATAGAATTTCTGGACAGCATTAAGGCCTACTTGAATAAGTGTTTTTCAATGAAGGACCTTGGAGAAGCTGCTTATATATTAGGCATCAAGATCTATAGAGATAGATCGAGACGCCTCATAGGTCTTTCACAAAGCACATACCTTGATAAGATTTTGAAGAGATTCAGAATGGATCAGTCCAAGAAGGGGTTCTTGCCTATGTTACAAGGTATGAGACTGAGCTCAGCTCAGTCACCGACCACGGCAAAAGATAAAGAAGAGATGAGTGTCATCCCCTATGCTTCAGCCATAGGATCTATTATGTATGCCATGCTGTGTACCAGACCCGATGTAAACCTTGCCGTAAGTTTGGTAGCAAGATACCAAAGTAATCCCGGCAAGGAACACTGGACAGCGGTCAAGAATATCCTGAAGTACCTGAAAAGGACAAAGGACATGTTTCTCGTTTATGGAGGAGATGAAGAGCTCGTCGTAAAGGGTTACGTCGACGCTAGCTTCGACTCAGATCTGGATGACTCTAAGTCACAAACCGGATACGTGTATATGTTGAATGGTGGAGCAGTAAGCTGGTGCAGCTGCAAGCAGAGCGTCGTGGCGGGATCTACGTGTGAAGCGGAGTACATGGCAGCCTCGGAGGCAGCACATGAAGCGATTTGGGTGAAGGAGTTCATCACCGACCTAGGAGTCATACCCAATGCGTCGGGGCCGATCAAACTCTTCTGTGACAACACTGGAGCTATTGCCCTCGCAAAGGAGCCCAGGTTTCACAAGAAGACCAGGCACATCAAGCGTCGTTTCAACTCCATCCGTGAAAATGTTCAAGATGGAGACATAGAAATTTGCAAAGTGCACACGGATCTGAATGTCGCAGATCCGCTGACTAAACCTCTCTCGCGTGCAAAACATGATCAACACCAGAACTCTATGGGTGTTCGATTCATCACAATGTAACTAGATTAGTGACTCTAGTGCAAGTGGGAGACTGTTGGAAATATGCCCTAGAGGCAATAATAAAAGTATTATTATATTTCATTGTTCATGATAATTGTCTTGTATTCATGCTATAACTGTATTATCCGGAAATCGTAATACACGTGTGAATACTTAGACCACACTATGTCCCTGGTAAGCCTCTAGTTGACCAGCTCGTTGTGATCAACAGATAGTCATGGTTTCCCGACTATGGACATTGGATGTCGTTGATAACGGGATCACATCATTAGGAGAATGATGTGATGGACAAGACCCAATCCTAAGCATAGCATAAAAGATCGTGTAGTTCGTTTTGCTAGAGCTTTGCAAGTGTCAAGTATCTCTTCCTTCAACCATGAGATCGTGTAACTCCCGGATACCGTAAGAGTGCCTTGGGTGTATCAAACGTCACAACGTAACTGGGTGACTATAAAGGTGCATTACAGGTATCTCCGAAAGTAGCTGTTGGGTTGACACGGATCGAGACTGGGTTTTGTCACTCCGTATGACGGAGAGGTATCTCTGGGCCCACTCGGTAATGCATCATCATATTGAGCTCTATGTGACCAAGGTGTTGGACACGGGATCATGCATTACGGTACGAGTAAAGTGACTTGCCGGAAACGAGACTGAACAAGGTATTGGGATACCGACGATCGAGTCTCGGGCAAGTAACGTACCGATTGACAAAGGGAATTGCATACAGGGTTTGATCGAATCCTCGACATAGTGGTTCATCCGATGACAACATCGAGGAGCATGTGGGAGCCATCATGGGTATCCAGATCCCGCTGATGGTTATTGACTGAGAGAGTCTCGGTCATGTCTGCATGTCTCCCGAACCCGTAGGGTCTACACACTTAAGGTTCAGTTGCGCTAGGGTTATAGGGATATGTATATGCAGTAACCCGAATGTTGTTCGGAGTCCCGGATGAGATCCCGGACGTCACGAGGAGTTCCGGAATGGTCCGGAGGTAAAGATTTATATATGGGAAGTCCTGTTTCGGGCATCGGGACAAGTTTCGGGGTTATCGGTATTGTACCGGGACCACCGGAAGGGTCCCGGGGGTCCACCGGGTGGGTCCACCTGTCCCGGGGGGCCACATGGGCTGTGTGGGGGTGCGCCTTGGCCTAATGGGCCAAGGGCACCAGCCCCACATAGGCCCATGCGCCTAGGGTTCAAGGGGGGCAAGAGTCCTAGGAGGGTAAGGCACCTCCTAGGTGCCTTGGGGGGAGGGAAAACCCCCCTTGGCCGCCGCACCCCCTAGGAGATTTGATCTCCTAGGGCCGGCCACCCCCCCTTGGCACCCCTATATATAGTGGGGGAGAGGAGGGACTTCATACCTGAACGCCCTGGCCTTTGGTTGCCTCCTTCTCCCTCCCCAACACCTCCTCCACCTCCATAGTGCTTAGCGAAGCTCTGCCGGAGTACTGCAGCTCCATCAACACCACGCCGTCGTGCTGCTGCTGGTGCCATCTCCCTCAACCTCTCCTCCCTTCCTTGCTGGATCAAGAAGGAGGAGACGTGGCTGTTCCGTACGTGTGTTGAACGCGGAGGTGCCGTCCGTTCGGCGCAGGTCATCGGTGATTTGGATCACGTCGAGTACGACTACATCATCACCTTGCAAGCTTCCGCACGCGATCTACAAGTGGTATGTAGATGCAAACTCTCTCCCTAGACTTGTTGCTTAGATGAACTCATAGATGGATCTTGGTGAAACCGTAGGAAAATTTTTAATTTTCTGCAACGTTCCCCAACAGTAATTGCTCCTTGCAAGCCGGGAGAATGATGATTGTGTCGTCAGCGTATTGAATGACTGGGAATTTACCCTGTCTAGGGATTGGCAGGCTAAGATTTCCCTTGGCAAACTCATCATTAATCACATATTGCAGTAACTCAACAGCTAGGACAAACAACAAAGGAGACACCGGATCACCTTGCCTTACACCTCGCTTGCAATGAAAAGAACTACCTGGAACAGAGTTCAGCAACACCGAGGAGTGACCCGAAGCCAATAATGATCTGATCCAAAGAATCCATCTGCTATCAAAACCTAACTTATCCATCATAGCAAAAATAAGATCATGCTCTACCAGATCAAAGGCTTTTTCGAAATCTAGTTTTAGGAGAACAATTTCTCTGCCCGAATGCTCACACTGATGAATATACTCAAACGCCCAAGCTAAACAATCTTGAATTGATTTGCCTTTAATAAAACCATACTGATTCTCATGAATGATTTTGAGAATAACCCTTTGGAGACGATCTGCTAACAGTTTAGTCAATAATTTAAGGCAACAGTTAAGCAGCGAGATCGGACAAAAATCATTCACCGGGGAAGGGTTTAGCTTTTTAGGTATTAAGGTGATCAAGGACGAGTTAAGACAGTCTAGAGAGATTCTTCCCTCCCAAAAGCTCTGGCAAAGATCATAGAAATCAAACTTGATTATCTCCCAGCATGATTTCAGGAAACACCCATTAAAACCGTCCAGACCCGGAGCTTTGTCCACAGGGAGATGCTTAACTGCCTTGTCGATTTCATCATGAGAAAAAGGTCTAGAGAGATCAGAAAGATCAACACCTGTTGTAACAAGAGCATCCAGGTTGAATTTCATATCAATAGGAACAGAAACTCCCAATCTATCTCTAAAGGCCTTAAATAGAGCAGCAGCTTTACTATCATGATCCTCCAAAACCACCCCATTGTCAAGCGTCAGAGTGGCAATGGAATTAAATCTGTGTCTTTCCGTGGCCATTCATTGGAAGAACTTAGTATTTTCAGCCCCATATTTAATGTACCAAATAGTACACCTTTTGCGCCAATATTGCTATTTGTAATCATGAAGGCGAATGATATGGGCTTTGAGAATTTGTCTGAAGTTCCATTCATGGAGAGCAAGCATACGTTCCTCCCCAATGTTGTCCAATAACTTAAGCGTTTTTTAGAGTTCTCAATAAGCAAAGAGAGACGCGAGATGGCCTTACTCCATTGATGGAGAGCGTAAGCAAGCGCTTTAAGCTTACAGTTAATACGTTTAGCAGGATCCTCAATCTAAACTGACGAGCCCCAAGAGTTTATGACCACATCTTTGAAGCCCGGGTGAGAAATCCAAAAGTTTTCAAAGCGAAAAAGCTTGGAGCGAACAAAATTTGATTGAACCGAGAAAAGACAAGGTACATGATCAGAGACAGGTCTCGCAAGTGATCTTACCGACGTGTTTGGAAAGGACGATGTCCAATGGTTCGAAGTGAGAAACCAATCCAACTGCTCTAAAAGGGGCTCCTGGTGCATATTACTCCAAGTGAACGTAGCACCGCGAAGAGGAATTTCCACCAAACTTTGGGTTCTAATAATATCATTGAACGTAATCATATCGGCCAAGTCTCCTCCGGGACGATTTCTATTTGCAGGCGAACGAATGAAGTTAAAGTCACCCATGAGGATCCAATCCTCAGCAGCGCCAATTTGCAAATCATATAGCCAAGAGACAAAATTAGAGCGTTCCTCTCCCGTACATGGGCCGTAAATGTTTGCAAGTGTCCAGGCGTGAGATGAGTGCATGGACTTAAACGAGATCACTAATGCCCATTGCGCGGAGAAAGAGACAGAACCAGAAAACCTTGCACTATTCCAAATAACCAGGAGGCCACCCGAGGCACCAATGGAGGGAGCGAACGCAAATTTATCGAAACATTTCGGGCAAAACTTACGCAGATAAGAATGGTCAAAATGATCACGCTTAGTTTCCTGAAGACAAGTTATCGAGCACCTAGAATTATCGATGTGAGAACGCAGAGCCAAATGCTTTTCATCAGAGCCAATACCACGCACATTCCAACAGATAATATTCCATGAACAGGCAGCACGATTCATAACAAAATAAGTTCCAGCAGCACACACTTGAGATATAACCTAAGGAGAAATAAGCTGAGGTTTGCGCCATGCAACCAAATAATAAAGCTAGGTTCAGAGTGATCAAACGTAAACATAACCAAATAAACGACTATGAAAAGATGAGGCAAACAGCGCAAAGAAGATAAGAGCCAAGACATCAGGCTTCAGGCTGAGAATTCTCCCTCGGAGCAAGCAGCCTATCTTCAGAAAGCTCAGCCATGGGAATACCACAGTCGACAGACCCCATCTGTTGAATAGCCTCAATTGAGAGAGGAGCAGGAACAGAGCTTGTCACCGAAGAAGGAGCTGGGTCAGGGACGGCCAAGACCAACGCTGGAGCAATCACAGACTTGCGCTTACGGGAATCAGACGGCATGTCCACCTTGAATCCACGATACATGTTATTGTGGCTGCTCCTACGCACTTCAGTAGTGACCAAAGGAGTTGCAGCTCTAGGTTTTCTTCCTCTCTTATGAACAGCATGGATTGCAGATGAATCAGGCGGCCATGGGAGACAGGTCCAGAGACTGATTCACAGAGCCACCAAGCAAACCAGCGGCTTCCATGGAATCAAGCTGAGCAGAGGACAAAGATTGTATTTCAAGCCCCCCAGGAGAGTCATCAAAGTTCAGTTTTCTGGCCACTTTCCTTGTCCCTTGAAAAGGAGCAGAGCTAATAGCAAGAACAGCTTGAACACCCAAAAATCTGATCAGTTTAGGGGGGATCACAGGCATATTGAAGTATAAGAAGTCCCTACCAGGATTTGGACTGAGCATGCCCTTAATCACAGACAGAGCAAGATCAAAAACATCGGGCACAGATTCAAAAAGGTGCAAAAGCAGAGGAGTCCAAAGCCTGAGAAGAATCTCTCACCAAACACAAGTTGATCTGCAGCGAATTGTTGTTGTTGAGACCGGCAAAACTAACAGAGTCAGGAGAGGCACCATTAGCATTGATAACAAGGGGCTCCTCATCCAAGGAAGCAGCAGTAGATATGTTATCATTATAAGCAGAAAGTGGGCTGTCATCTACATTGGGCTCAGGCACGAGTCCGTCAGAAAACCTCACCCCCTGATCTCTTAACATCTCCTGAAAGTTGATCTGCCCTCTGGTAGGAACAAAATCAGGTGAAGGAGGAGCAAGCAGCGGGAGATTTGCAGAGTTTCCACCCGAAGCAGCAGCCCCATTTGCACCAAAAACCCCATTGCGGACCAACCAAGCCTGCAGCCTAACTTGAAAAGCCTGTTCAGCAGTAGTGTGAGGTCCAAACAGAGGATGAGCATCGCCATTAGGAGGCAGGGGATCTTCACCAGCAAGTGGAACATCATCCGCAAACACATTAGCTCCGTCAGATCTAAGCATAAACACAGGAACAGTCCAAGAGCGCCTCTTGCCCCCATCTGACGCGTGACAAAATCCCTAGGAACCACAGACGGACTCATAATCCAAGCCTGAACAAGAACTCCAGACAATGGCTCACGAGGACTAAACCAGCTCAACAGCTTGCCAAAATGAGAAACTGCTTTCTCCACCCAATATTGCGTCTGATAATCTTGAGGAAAAGCAAGCAAAAGGATCCAAGTATAGCGACCTAGGGCTGGCATGCGCATATTGATTGCTTCATCATGCTTAACAAAAGTGACCTCAACTTCTTCGTAAAGCATATAAGTTTTCCCAATGAGAGCATCTCTAAGTGGCACAGTACGGATGCAGAAGAGACCAAGGCCTAAAGGAGAGTCTTCAAAGAAACGAACAGAGAAACCATCATGGTTGAGCATACCAGCAAGAGCAGATCTGGCCTCCTGTCGCAGATGAACTGGGATAGCTCTGCTTGTCTCCGCAATGAGGAAGCGATCGTGGTTTAGTGGCGGGTGACCACTAAGCAACCTGTAACGTGGAAGAAGGATTTGCTAGACCCAGAATTTATTAAGAAGGATCATGTTGCTATTGCTATTTTAGTTATGTGGGCAATTTGGAGTAATAGAAGCAAGTATGCTCATGGTGAGGTCAAGTTCCAACCACACAAATCCATGGAGATCATTTATGAATTAATAAGGGCGTTGGACATCCCTTCTTCAGTAGAGGTGACAAGTGTTGGCTCTAAGGCCTTGTACAATGCAAGACGCTTAGGAATGGTGTTTAGAGAAATAAACCAGTGTTTTTTTAAGCACTGGTGCTTAATTGTGAAAGGTAGACGCTTAATTAGACGTCTCTCCTGCACAATAGACACTGGTGCTTCAGAAAAAACGAATTTAATTTCTGAACACCTCTCTAAGCACCTAACATTGTACAAGACCTAAATCGGCATGGAATGAGCCTGAACCAAGATAGGTCAAGCTCAATACAGATGGTGCTATAAATATGGCTAGTAGAGCGGCTGGTGCAGGTATTGTTGGGCGGGACTCCAGGGGGTCTTTTCTTGTTGCCAAAAGCTCAAAATATATGGTCTTTGATGATTCTTTTACTGTGGAGCTATTGGCTTGCCATGATGCTATCAGACTTGCTATAAAGAACTCATTTTCTCATATAATTATTGAGTCTGATTGTCAAAACCTTTGCAACATGTGGATGCAAGAAGATGACATGTCCATAGGAGGTCATGTCTTTAGAGAGATGCGGTCTTATCTCTCGAGTTTTTAGGGATTCAAACTTGACTACACACACAGGGAAGCTAATGTGGTCGCTCACCGTTGTGCTAGACATTCCCTTTCTTTAGCTGTTAAATCAGTGTACTTTTGATGTAATCCCTGAGTTTCTGATTGAGCCTATTCAATCAGATATGAGTATATGACCCGCTTGAATGAATAAAATGCCAGTAGGGCGGTTCTAAAATAAAAGATTCCTAAACGTGGGTGGTCAAATGGACAGTGGGTCGTCTAATGTCAGAAAGTAGGACGTCAGATCTCTTACGGTAACACACCACGTGCGTACAATTTAGTTCGTCCATCCTGGACCCCGACACGGCGCCAGGGTCACTGTTTGCGGCGCCGTAAGCCAATTTTTCTTGAAAGATTCTGTCTACCCCTAGTACTTGCATTCAAATATGATTGAAAAACTCCTCCCGAAAGCAGTATTATATTCAAAGGAGTACGTAGAAAAGTTCACGTGCATGCAGCAGCAAGAACCTGAAATGTGCTGCTTCCTCTAGATCTCCACGTATACTCCTGGTACATAGATGTGTACGTATTATATTCAAAGGAGTACTTTCAGCACCCACGGTTTCCGGTGTAAAGTGTCTGCAGAGATTCTACAATGACAGTGGGTTGCCATGATCCCTTTCGATGCAAGTCAGTCCTGGAATTCCTTTCATGCCATAGGGGCTAGCTATAGCATTTCCCTTTTCAAAGACTGAACGAAGCAATTAATTAAGCTTTGGGAACCGAGAACCCTAAATAAAGCCTTAAACTATGGTGACGTACGGACATTGAGTCAGGCTCCTGCCTCCGACAGCGTCACGATCTCCGGCCTGACCGTCCAAAGCTGGAGCTAGCTAGCTAGCTGCATCGGTTTCCGCTACCAGCTAGTTTATCGGTTATTTTGTATTTTGTGTCGACCTTTAAGGGCATCTCCAACAATCTTAAGATAGGTGTTGGTTAATTTGACACCTAAAACATAGTGATGATATGGCATGTAATAAATGTGAAGAGAGAGTAAAGTTGTATGTAGATTAACCAACAACCTTTGCACAAGCTTCAAGGTGAAATATAGAGCAATCACATTTATTTTTTTACCATCTATTGGATAGCTTACATACAATCTATTGGAGTAGTTGTATGATAGCTTGTTGGTTGATGACATGGACATTTTACCAACAAGACTAACATACAACCTGTTGGAGATGCCCTAAGGCCCTTCCCAGTGCTTCACCGTGGACAGGTGCTAAGCATTGCCACATAAGCAAAAAAATGACATGGCACAATATTTAAGGAGGGGAGAGAGTACTTTAGTGAACCCAGAAAGAACCAATATCAAGCGCGAGAACCTAGGCAAACCACTTAAATGAAACAATTTGGCCAATGCATGAAAGACTTTAGGTGCTAACTTACTAAATAAAGTGTGCTTAGCAACAACAAGTTAAGCACCTATGCATTGGGGACTTGAGTTGCTAAGGTATTTACTGCACTTAGCACCTCATCTAAGCACCTTTGCATTGGGAGAGGTCTAAGGCTAGCCATAGTGGGAGTAACTTAGATAGTAACGTAACGCACCCCAAGATATATATGCTTATGTGGCATGGAGTTAATGAGGAGAGAGATGCTTGTGGTACAATGCAAAATGAGTCTACAATGTAATAAATGAAGGCTTGCATGACACTACACTTATGTTACTATCCACCATAATGATAGTAACATAGACTAGTAACATATGCATGTTACTTGTCTAAGTTACTACCCACTATGACTAGCCTAATCTTAAAATTAACCAACAAAATGTTAATACATGTAAAAATATAATATCATTGAAAACTATGTTTAAATAAAAATTCAACTACATAATTTTTATGACATGCATTAGCATTTTGTTCGTTAAATCTATGATTAAAATCTAGCACAAAATACGAAGGGGATTAATAAATTAGGACGGAGGTAGTAACTAGCTAGGGACTTTTTTTCTCAAAGGAAACTTCTGATCTATTCATCAAGTACTCTACAAAGAACTTAGGAGTAAAAAATACATCCAGGTTCGTGGACCACCTACTGACGACTACAAGCACTGGAGTGAGTCAAAGGTGCGTCGCCGTTATCGTCCCTCCCACATCGGAGCCGGACAAACATTGTTGTAGTAGAGAATCGAAAAGTCGTTATGCAGAATAGTAACAGTCGTGATAAAGAGAAGCCTAGATCAGAGGATTCAACCATTTTTTGAAAAGAAGGAGGACCCCGGCCTCTGCATCGTAATGATGCATGCGAACATTTTATTAGCACGAAATAAAGTGTAGCCAAGTCTGCAAAGATCAGAGGATCCAACCTGCAGACACGTATACGTAGACGAATAAAGACCGGATCCAAGTGATCCACCCAAGAC
Source organism: Triticum aestivum (assembly GCF_018294505.1). NCBI lineage: Eukaryota > Viridiplantae > Streptophyta > Magnoliopsida > Poales > Poaceae > Triticum > Triticum aestivum. Next base: position 468,708,198 of record NC_057810.1, on the reverse strand, counting down.
AAACGCCGATCGGATCTTACAAGATCCGCCGAAGATACACCCCCACATGCCCTACGACGACGCTGGAAACACTGCCGGGACGGAAACTAGACGGAAAGGACCTTATTCCATCTTCAAGAAGCCGTCTTGGCTTCGTATTTCTTAGCATGTCACAAATCTTAATAAAACTTTCAAAAACACCTAAAAATAAAGCCCTTTCGTTGACAAGGAAAAGGATCGACCACGCCTTCATGATTCAAGAACTATAGGAGACAAGGCAGGCCGGCGGCGGCGCCCGGTGAGCAGCAGGAAACCCTAGCTGAGAGGTGGCACGAGGCAGGCGGAGCAGCTAGCTAGGGACTTGATCACGAGTTTGCCTGCGACCGCAGTACAGGCACATGAATCAGCTGGCACACATGCCTGTACGTACAGGCCAGCTAAAGCCCTGCTCCTCTGCCTCTGCCTCGCTAGCTGAAGCTGCTGCGTCTGGGACTGGGAGACTGCGACTGTGGCTGATGTATGCCTAGTCCGTGCACTGAGCCGCGCGCAGAGTTCCGAGCAAAAAGTGGCTACGCCTAGGCTGCCTTTGTTTATTTTAATTAACGAGTTGGCCCATTGATCAGTTTGTCGTGCCGTCTCTCTCTTTGTGGCAGAGACGATTTTTGTGCTCCCGTGCGCCTACATATGCTTTTGTGATTCCACTCCCGTGATAGTACATGACGGTGATGCCGACGATTTGCTGGCACTGCTGCGTATGTATGTTTCCATGCATGCACCATCGTAGTAATACAGTTATTAATTCCATGCACACATTGTATTTATAAACTTTCAAATAAAATGATGCTAGCACATAATCGGGGACAGAGAAAACGCAATGTTTTGGCACAATAATTGGCTCCACGAAACGGTGTATGTGGCCATTGCGCCCAGCCCCCGAGATCCTCTTTGGCATCATCACCTCAAGAGAAACAAAATGACAGTAGCCACGGACCTAACAACAGGTGGATGTGGATTGCCTCACTACCAAGGAGGAGGAATTTGCAACATCAAGAAATAGAGGAACTCATCACCCTTCGGGAGGTTACCCTTTCTTTCACTACGTATCATTTCATTGATAGTGGGGGTAGAAATTACAAGGTCCCGAGCCAAGTGCTACGTGCGCTCGGAGGTGTAGTCAAGGTTGCGGCTGATTCGGAAGGTTATTCAAAACCTTCAACCTCAACAACGAAAATGCGCTGGTCACATGGAAGCGGAAAACTGCGGGAGCAATCAAGATGTGGTTTCAAGGTTCATTCGGATTTGTGGCACTCGGGTCTCGAAGCACGCAGGTCCTCATGTGTGCTTTTATTTTTGGGTTCCGGTTTTCAAACTTTATATCTTTTGAACGAACAATCCAAATTAAGTTATGTTTTCATATTCATTATTTCTAGTGACGAGGGCTTTGAAATAAGATCCATTTTAAATATGTTTTAACAGATTTTAAAAATAAATGTTAAGTTTCAACTCTTGAAACTTAATACGAGCAACCAATAAAATCGCGATCTTTAGGCCTACAACCGGCAAAAAAAAACTGTCCTAAAAAATTCTCTATGAATTTTTTTTTCACGAATACGCAAGCTGTGTATCATTCCATTGATAGATAGAGAAGCAAGAGTTACAAGGGCATAGATACAATCTCATACACCAGCGGAAGAGCGTGTATCTACGACAAGCATAGATAAAATTCTCTGTGAAACTTGACAAGAGCAAGTGAGAAAATCGTAAGTTTCAGATAAAAGATCGTAAGTTTCAAACAACGATTGAACATAAAATATACTATGCCCTCATACGGGATTCAACTACGTCACGACAATCGAGCGGTTGAGCCTAGCCTGGTAGGTGAGTGCCCCTGCGAATTTCCCGTGTATAGCAGGTTCATCATCAGTTGCTGTGGCTAGTCTAGCTGCGCATTTTAGTTCTCTCAAATGAAACCGACATTCTGGACCGAACATGGTGCTTATCGAGAAGAGTACAATGAACGTGAACTCTCCTTGAATGCAGAACCCCCCATGATACCATGATACCTTGAGGCCAGTCTCGGCAGCGATGCTGATGCTGTTCCCTGGGGCTTGCGCACCACACATGCATTAAGCAGCAGGCAATCAAACGAGGCCCCAAATGACAGGCTTATCCGGGACTGATGGAACCCGATTAGCACTGACGTGACGCCCTCGCTATCTACAGTGTCTACCTAGATGGTCTAGATGGTGGGTTAGATGGCGAGATGGATCAACCGACCGGACATCGGCTGAGCGTCAGGGCTCATGCTGCCATAGTGCCATATCGTCTCCGGGCCAGGTGCAGCTCCCTTCCTGCGCCGCTTTCGGCGGCTGGGCGCCCGCAGTGCAGTCCTCCCCCACGCAACGTAAGCGGCTGTTGCCACGGCCCCGGCGGTCGCGGGATGGAGAAGAGAACGGGGCCGGACCGGCGAGCGAGCGAGCGAGCGGTGACTTTGTGGGCGGGCTTGACAGGGATGGGGCGCGGCACGCCATGAATCCGCTCGTGTGTCGTGTCGCTAGGCCTCGGCAGTCGGCACTCGTTCTGGGTTTCTACGAACAGTGCAAGATACACTCATGCATGCGCCATCGTTGTTGCGTGTACTGCTAGGCGACCTTCGCCGTGGCTGCGGCTAACCAGGTTTTTGCTACGCAGGAAGAAAGAAGAGACTTTTGGGGTTGTTCATTCCGCTGCCAGTTTTTACCGTCCACGTAATGCTTCAAGATTTTTGAACGGAGGGAGTACGTCAGAGATTAGTTGGATATACGTCATAAGTCGCCGCTTAGACCGCCTGCAATCCAAATCTTTGACTAACCAATCTCTACCTTCATCGTCCATTCCGAAAGAGAAATAATTATAATTCTCTACCTCCATCGCTCCACACTTGCGTCTTTCTTCTTGTAAAAACAGGTGATCGTTCGTCTCATGTCCTGGACGGACGCCGCCCTGTTCCACGGCGGCAAGCACCACGCCACGCCTGGTTCGCGCGGCCGCAGCGCATGCGCTTTCCAACAGACGATCGTACAACGCATAGTCTACCTGATGGACGCACATACATGATGACTTTGAGTGTTTCCCCCATCACTTAATCAACTTGCCCTACAGACTACAGTGGAGAATGATTTGGAGGCTGCCGCTGGGAGAATTCGGACGCAGGCTTCATGGAGGGAGGGGCAAATTGGCCAACGGTTTAAAAAATCTGGGTGCACACGGAGGGAATTCAACTGATCAGAACTAGAAGATTATTGACTTGGTTACTGCTAACTGATTATACCTACAAGTTGATCGACTGGGTCACGTGGTTTTAACAAAAATGGACAAAACTGCCCTTTCAATTGAAGAGGTATCGTTTACATTCGTAGCATTCCAACCTAAGAGTACTTGTAGGAAACCATAAATATGTGAACCGATTTTTTATTCCAGCGTCGGCACTAGTGACTATTTCGCCTGACACTCGACCCTCCTCCCCATCCATTTACCAATGAAGTAATGAGCAGTATATAATTGCACACAAGATCTACCAGTCGAAATATTGGTCAGACACAACAAAACTGCTTCAACATAAGACACAGGATGCGCCGAATCTCTTCTCGAAAAAAAAGAACAGACCCAGTGCATAGAAGCTCCCACACAAGGTGGGGTCTGGGGAGGGATTATAGGAACCTAGTCTTACCCCTGCAAAGTGCAATGCAGAGAGGCTGGTTCGAACCCAGGACCTCTTGGCACAAGTGGGGAGGACTTCACCACTGCGCCAGGCCTGCCCTCCGCCGAATCTCTTCTTGGCTCGGCCTTTTCTAAATTGCATCTCTCCCTACGTTGAGCAAAGGTCCTATTGCTGAAGCTTCAGGACTGGAAAGGCGATAACGTCCCTTATGCTGGCAGAGTTTGTCAAAAGCATTACTAACCGGTCGATACCAAGGCCCTAAAAGTTGAAAGATTCCACACAAATTAGTACGTAGTTCACATGCATATAGTAATGATGATGAATAAATAGCTCAGTGAAAACTTGCGACAGCCTATCGAAGGTAAAAGACGAAAAGAAAAAAAAACTGCACTTGCAGACAATTTAAGGATTATACCATTCCGGAAGCAGGTGGCATTCCATATTCCAGAGAAGTCAAGAAGTCTTCATCCAAGGAAACTTCATAGGAATACTCATCATCCCCCTTACTCTCGTCCGATTTGACCTTCTTATCCATCGCAGCGCGTTTAGCATTGTGCTGCTTTATTTGATTTTCAAAACGACTCCTCTGCAGCAGAAAATAAAGTGATCGTTACAGTCTAGCATACTTTGCCAAAGGATCTTTCATCAAGCCAATGTACAGTAAGGGGGGCAACCTGGTGCATGTAGCTCCCGCTTGCGCAGGGTCCAGGGAAGGGTCCGACCACTTTGGGTCTATAGTACGCAGCCTTTCCCTACATTTCTGTAAGAGGCTGTTTCCAGGACTTGAACCCATGACCTCATGGTCACAAGGCAGCAGCTTTACCACTGCGCCAAGGCTCCCCTTCAAGCCAATGTACAGTAAGATTTAGCTAAATCAAACATGTCTTGTCATTCAGGGGTCAGGGACAGAACTGTAATTTCCCCACCCTCCACATTTTCAGGTAAGGTGGGAGCTTTGGGAGGATGCCTTAGAGCCCTGTTTGGGTACATGATGGTGCCTTTTGCTAGTTAACCAGCAATGTTGGTTTGGCCTATGCCATCAAATTTGATAAACCTTCCTAAGTAAGGCCAAAAATAATAATCATAATACCATCATACTTACATGCCAACACATTAATTTCTCACTGCAAATCAAGTATTTCCAGAAGGACGGCTCTTTAGTTTCACTCAAGGTCATTAGAACTGAAATTTTCTAATACCAATGCTCCCTTTTACATTATTACTCGTACTTCCATAGCACAGTGAATATTTCTGAAATCTGTCTAATGAAAATGGTGCAAATAAATTACTGTGTTTACACATATAATCAGTTAATCACCACGGACCAAAACTTGACATATTTCTAGCATAATTTGTCATGCCCGCTAAGCGTTGTTTATGCTAATGTGAAGTGCAGCTTTACATGGAAAATGTGATAATGGCACTCTGACACGCATTAAGAAAGCAAACAAATTCGCACCTGATCAATTGGGTCTGTGAGCTCAGAAAATGCATTTCCAATTTCACGGCCACATACAAAAAGTTCAAATCGTTCAGTAAGACCAGCATACCTATGATAAGAGAGAAGAGCTGTTATGATCATTTCAGTTGTTAGCAACCGAAACCTGAATCCTGTCCAGATCATCAAATTACACAATATGAACAGTTCATATCGAAAGGTCATTTGAAACCAGCATAGTGTATTGCAGTTGTAACTTGAAGGGGTATGCTTGAATAAAACTGTATGCAGTCCCTCTGTGTCACAGTGTTGATCTCCAGTTTGATGGTTATTTATGCAGAGACTACTGACACTCTCAATTCCTGATTGGCGGAAACCAGAGCATTCCTAACCGGCTGAATTGGAGCATTCCTAACTGGCTGGATCAGTGAAAAGTGGTATGTGGTGATACCTTAAGGAAATGGGCCTTATTTGCCACTATCCTATTAAATTGTTCTCTGTTGGTTCTTTTGGAAACTCAGTTGATCTGTAACATTGTGGCAATGATTTTGGACAAAGCTGTACTTCGACTATACTTGATTCGTAATGGACAAAGCTGTACTTCGACTATACTTGATTCTGTGCGGTAGCATGTAATCTACTAATATTATCTGCACGGTAGCATGTAATCTACTAATATCAGGACAAAGCTGTACTTCAACTATACCTGATTCGTAATGGTATTTGTCCTGTCGGTCATTTGTATTACAAAAGGAGAACTTTCAGTGGATAATATTAAGTCGATAATAAAACAGGGAGACATATCACACTAAATCACTAATGAAGTAAATGAATACTTCCTTATAGCAATAATTTTGGAACACATAGCTTTTCCAAATTAACAGAATTACCTCCGATGTGGTTTCGCTAATGGTGATATCTCAACTGGGTAGTCAAGAACAAATGTTGGTTGAACAAGAGTTGATTCAACAACAGTCTCAAAGACCTGGCATATGATATAGAATTGTATAATCAACTCTCCAATAGCTCAATCAAGCAACTTTAAAGTTTAAACACTAATGAAATTATCACATCATATACTATGCATTGAAAATTCTGCAGTTTCGAAGGGATGTGTGTTCTACTCATATTGCAACTGAACATGCACTTACAGTTACTGCATGTTCCTGTTGAAGTATATGTGGACTTTCAAATCCCATAACCTGTATCAGTTAAGTTCTTATGCATAAACTAACCGAAGTATATTTTATTAGTTATAAACTTTCTAGGATGTCATTTTTATTCAAGTATCTGTAGAAAGTAGATCCTTAAAAGAAAGATTGGTTCAAGAATATAGGAAACAAAGACATACAGCTAACAGAAAGTTCAGTACTACCTCTGTACCAAAATATAAGACGTTTTTGCAGTTCAAATGATACGGGGGGAGTAGTTCACTTCACTTGAGAGTAATTTGGTTTGCACAATTATAGCAGATTTCAAAAATCGTGATTGTATTGGTGTGCTGCTGGCGTGCAGTAAGGAATATACACCAATGAAAATCGAATCTACAAGCATCTTGCTTGTTGCAAAATGTAGCATACAGCTTTGTTCGGTTCCAACCAGAGTGTAAAGAAGCTGGGCCAGAGCCTCACACCGGTGAACATGGCAATAGTCAATGACAGAATGATAGTGCATTCCTGCAAACTCTGCACTGCCAAACTAATATCCAACTTTCTTTTTGTAGGCTTACAATCTGATCCGACTCTGAATGCTTGTTCTGAACCAAACCCTGGAGTTGAGGTTTGACTAAAAGGGTTCTCAAAATGCCGTCTAAAATGAACTTGAACCCAGAGTAAGAAGCCAAAATAGAAATTCTTCAGAAAGTCCTAATGCATCACCATAGTAAATTTTGAAACAGTTGTAGGAAACAGAATTTGAGAAATACCTCGTTGAGAACATGTCCAACAGATGAACAAGCTTGCAATGAAGTACTCTCACTGCTCTCTGTTTTGAACCCCAGCAGCCCTTTTGCAGCATTTTTAGCAGATTCAACATCTCCAAAACTATTGAAGTCTACTCCTGTTGCTTCTTCGACAAGACGATGCATGGTTTCCCTTCTCCATGGTCTTTCCAGAGAGATTTCAGTTCCCTGCTTGATAGTAAATACGCCAGTTCATGGAGTGAAAGGAATACAGATATAAGTATATACGCGTGCTTTAAGTATTATGCGTTGAGTGTGCATGTGTCCAGTGCAAATATGCATAGGGCAATCCAGGTCAGGCAATAAGACCCAAAACAAGACTACTAGTAGAGCATCATTGATGGCAAGAATAACTACCAATGAGTTCCACTCAGATAGAAACGACAACAAAAAACGAGGTTTTGTAAAGCAGTGATATGAGCAACAAATGATGACATGATTTTGATGTGATACTTGTCTTGACAATCCAAATTCACTCACATAATGCAGCACAATATATTCTCATACTATAGATAGACTTGAAACACATTACCTGGTAATCAATCTTAAGCTTTCCAGTCGTAGCCATAGCACATCGAGTTACGATTTCTTCGGCCAAATTCATCATGCTTTCATAGTCTGAATATGCTTCATACATCTAGCTTCCAAATATAAGGGAGCAAGTGAGACCTTACTTAAAGTAGCACATTCTGGAAGCAAAAGGAGAGGAAGAGAAAGGGGCGTGGAAAATGGAAAGGTAGAGATAGAGCAATTAAGCTACAAGATAGCTCAAGCTCCCAAAAAAAGGAGAGCTAAACAACAGAACGGAAAAAACATATGAGAGAAAAGGATCATTTACTTCAATGGTGGTAAATTCAGGATTATGACGAGTAGAGATGCCTTCATTTCGGAATATTCTCCCAATCTCATAAACTTTCTCGAGCCCTCCAACCTGCATTTGCCAGTAGTACTCATAAACTGGTACGTAAATAGAAGTTTGGCGCCAGGGCATGGCCTTTTGAAATTGTAAGAACACATGTTAGTTCCCCCCATAGGGAATGTTCCAATAGGGGGAATATCTGGTGCTCCCGTGCGACCTCAGCCGTTGGATCTCGATCCAGCGGACATCTCAGGAGCCCCTGGACCTGCGCGTCATTTAGTGATTTTTGGAGGGGCTTCTCGCAGAAAAATTGGAGCACCTCACATGTCCGCTGGATCAAAGATCCAACGGCTGAGCTAGCACTGGAGCACCTGAGCTTAGGTGCATACAATTTTTTTTAACCCCTTCAAAGACTTAGAAACAGATGAATGAAAATGTAAACACCAGTTGAATGGTGCAAAGTGCCAAACTAGAAATTTACTCCAAAGTAACGCTCCAAGACAATTGTAGCTTACAACATATAATTTTACTTCAACTTACATCCTGTGACTATTCCACGAACATATAGAGACAAATTCAATTTAACCAAGTCAAGAAATATGCACATAAACAATCTAGAAAAGAAACTTACAAGCTTATTGGTAAACAATTACAGTATATTTCTAATTTAACACGTTAAACTGGATCAGGTTGATCTAACAAGCATATAGAGGCAGCTTGCAGTAGTAAATTTACTCATTAAAATGGAAGCAGTTGTATCGCAGGAAAGGACACTACTATAGACTAGTTTAAGGAAAAGCCAAACTTCCAAAAGGTAGAGGGAAAAAATGGCATTGTGACCTCACCAGCATTCTTTTCAAATGCAGCTCCGTTGCAATCCTCAAGTAAAGATCCCTTTGGAGGGAGTTATGGTGAGTTATAAAAGGTCTTGCTTCAGCACCACCTGCTTCTCCCTATATTTTCCCGTTTCAAGAAAAAAAAAGGTCAGAAAAGACTCTAAAAGTGAACATAGGCAAAAAAAAGGTACAAAAGAACAAGATCATTACTTAGTGCTATTATACTAGATTGTGCCCCCATTTGGCTTAGCTATATGCTGATATCATTAATGCGTTATTATAACCACAGCCGGAGGAGCCGGTAGGGCGAGGTCGGGCGTCCACCCTACCTCGATTTGGCACAGAAATTTTTATACTAGTATACGCTGCGTTGATGCGTACGCATGCATCCAGACTCCAGTCGCATACATCGCTGGATGGCTGAGAAGAAAAGAAAGAAAAGGGAGGGCGTGAGGTACAGCCCAGCACAGCCTGGAAAACAAAGGCCCAATCACGGAAGCATCTACTGACCCACACACGGCAAGCGAACGTCCTCTACACGCATGCACCAGGCGCTCCAAACCTCCAACACGCCGGCGGCACTTCCCTGATTGGCTGCTCCCATACCACCAGCGGCTACCGTCCCGGACTCCCCACAACTCCCCTGATCTCGAGCCCGCCATCTTTCGTGACTGCAGCGAAAGAACGTCCCGGCCGCCATTCACCGACGCGTGGCCACATTGTTCCCTGCCTGGCTGCCCTAGTGCATGCAGTCCTAGTGTAGTGTATGCATCTTCTATACCTAAATAGCTAGCCCCCACTAACTATTTCTCAACATTCAAGCATGCCACATCATCTCACAACATGCATGAGAAAAGGCCCACCCCCACTACCATATCTCTCTCAACATGCAAGCATGCCACTTCATCATGAAACATGCATGGAAAAAAACCCATCTCAACATGCAAAAATACATGCGGATTTTCATTCTATTATGCTATTTATTTAATGAGCATTTTACAACTATATAGTAATGAAACATAATAATACATATCTTCTATATCTAAATAGCTAGCCCCCACTAACTATTTCTCTCAACATGCAAGCAAGCCACATCATCTCACAACATGCATGAGAAAAGGCCCACCCCCACTACCATATGTCTCTCAATATGCAAGCATGCCACTTGATCATGAAACATGCATGGAAAAAGACCCATTTCAGCATGCAAAAATACATGAGAATTTTCGTTCTATTATGCTATTTATTTATTAAACATTTTACAACTATATAGTAATGAAACATAATAAATTATATGTATTTTCATTTCAGCTTTTATAGTATTACTTAAAATATTCATGTTTCATACAACGAATCACATTGAAATATGTTGCAAATATTCCCGCAACAATGTGCGGGGTATCACCTAGTTTCTATATGTGCTGTAGAACTAAATTGAAACATTTTTATATCAAATTCATTTCATGTTAGTTTGATTAAGCATTGAACTTAAATTATCAAAAAATAAGCTTTATTTTTTTCGAGAAAACGCAAAGGGGCTTGCGTTTCATTTCATTGAAAAGAGGGGTTTAAAGTTACAGTCCTCCGAGGAGGTAGTTTACAATCAGGCAACAGTCATTAGTGTACATCCCAGGTTGTTGGGAGGACTACTCTAAGTCCGATGGCGCGTGCCCTGGCCCAGAGCCAGGCCTCATCCTTTATGCTGCCTACAAGGGATTGAACGGACGGGCGCGCACGGTCGAAGATGCAATCATTTCTGTGCTTCCATATCATCCAGGAGGTGAGGAGTGTCGCTGAGGCCAGGCCCTTGCGCATTGGTGCTGGTGTGTCATGCCTAGCGGTGTGCCACCAATCGAGCAGGGATCGGTCGTTGTCCGGTGGCGTGCAAGTCATGCGCATCCAAGAGAGAATTTTGTGCCAGCCCTGTCGTGAGAAGGGGCAGTCTAGCAGGAGAAGATGCATTGTTAGAGTACGTAATGGCCTAATGGGCCTGGGCTGGCGGTATAGCCCGTTAGTCTTAGGGTTAATTAGAGATAAGGGTCGCTTGCTTGGGAGTCAAGTAAACCTCTTTATATAAGGAGAGGAGATGTATCAATCCAATCAAGCAAGAAGCAATCATATTTGCTCGGCTTCCTTAGGGAGCCGGGAGACCTAACCCTAGCCGCCGCCCTGCTCTCTCTCTCGCGCGCGCGTGCGCAAGCAACGACGGCGCCCCAGCGCCGGCGACCACGCCTTCCTCCACGCCATCCCTCCTTCCATCCCTACAACCTGAGACCACGCCCTGGTAGGGATCCGGTTCATACCAATTTGGTATCGGCTTTCCCGGGTTCGATCATGTCCAGCCCTCCACCGAGTTCTTCCCATCCGCCGCCGCCACCAGCGTCTTCATCCGTGCTGCTGCCCCACACAGCAGGCGCGCCGGCAGTGGGTGTGCTGGCGTCCTCAGGGGCAATTGCACCCTCTGCCCCAGCGCCGTCCGCCCTCGTCCTCACCCCTGAGCAAATGACAGCCGCAATCCTGGAATTACGGCAGGCCGTGGCGGGCATCAGGGTCTTCCTCGTCGGGCCCTATGCGCCCCAGCCGCATCCCCAGCAGCCACCTCCACCACCACACCAACAGCGGCTACCCCCACCGCCGCCGCCCTCGGCCGAGACCACGGCGCCGGTCATCTCGTACCAGTATGGGATGCCCTACGACGGGACTGCGACGACCTCGTTCCCATCAGCGCCGCCGCCGTCCCAGGGCGTCCCCATCCAGCAGATCAAGTTCCCGTCGTCGCCGTCACCGCTTCCGACTTGGATCGCTACCCGTCACGTGTCGGCGGCGGTGAGGCTGCAGGCTGCTGCGCGCGGACTCCTAGCGCGTCGGCGTGTGCGGGAGATGCGTGGTCTGCAGCTGCAACTCCTCCAAGTTGCGCTTCGCTGCGCAAAGGACCTCGATGTCGTCTGCTGCGTCGGGGATCTTGGGCATGCGGTTTTCCCCACGGGCGGCGGGCATGTTGTTTTCCCCGCGGGCAGCGACGTCAACGTCTGCGACATCGGCAGTTGGGGAGGCGCACCCTTCCTCGTCATTCTCCATCGAAAGCCCTCCACTCTTCTCTGTGCGGTGCAGACCAACAGCCGTCCGGCGGGGAGAAGGCATGGTGTCACCGACAGGAGCGCACCGCGTAGCACCACTGCATTCCGCCGCCGGCCGCCGCGAGGGCGCCTCTGCTGGTCGCTCTTGCGACCACTTCCAGGTGACCATACACATGCATCCCTTTTGTCCAGATGGTGTCCATGGGATCCCGGTGGCTGTACACGTGCACGTCCGACATGCGGATGGTGTCCACTTTATGTCCAGGGGTCCAAAATAAAGCGTCACAGTCCATTTCAGGTTGAGAGTAATAAAACAAGCCGAGATGTAAAAGGCTTGTTTTTAGGTGTTAGGTTTGTGTTGCGTCGAGTCATGGTTATCAGTTGGTTAGGTTGCAGCTCGAGGACAAGCTGCATGTCAAGGTGGGGTGTAGTGTTAGAGTACGTAATGGCCTAATGGGCCTGGGCTGGCGGTATAGCCCGTTAGTCTTAGGGTTAATTAGAGATAAGGGTCGCTTGCTTGGGAGTCAAGTAAACCTCTTTATATAAGGAGAGGAGATGTATCAATCTAATTAAGCAAGAAGCAATCATATTTGCTCGGCTTCCTTAGGGAGCCGGGAGACCTAACCCTAGCCGCCGCCCTGCTCTCTCTTCTCTCTGCGCGCGCAAGCAACGACGGCGCCCCAGCGCCGGCGACCACGCCTTCCTCCACGCCATCCCTCCTTCCACCCCTACAACCTGAGACCACGCCCTGGTAGGGATCCGGTTCATGCCATGCATAGTCTCTGGTGCTTGGTCGCATAAGGGGCATAGTCTCTGGTGCTTGGTCGCATAAGGGGCAGGCGGAGTGGTGTTGCAGCCCATGCCGAGCAACGCGACCTGCCGTCCAGCAGCGGTCCAAGCTGGCTAACCAGTGAAAAAAATTCACCTTCGGCGGCGCCCAGCTCTTCCAGGTGAGCTTCCAGTCGCTGCAGGCCGTCGATCCGTGGAAGGAGGCGTGGTAGGCAGATTTGGCATTGTAGGTGCCTGCCTCATTCCACTTCCAGACTAGTTTGTTAGGCGCTGTGGAGAAGCTAGTGCTCTCGCTGCTTTATTTTGTATGTGGTATTTTTTGGGATGTTATTAAGTCGAGTAGTTATAAGTACACCCTCTGATCCATATTAAAGCAGCGACAATTAATATAGATTGAAGAGAGTAGCAAAGTTATTTCATGTCACTGACTTTTTTTGGGCCAGGCTTTGCTTCATTCCTTACTCCACCATGCACACCACGTCAGCGACCGTTCAACCCTAGCGCTACATAAACTATATGTTTTGTGGGCTTTTGACTTTACACTGTTTCTACTGCCTCTGGGTCACAATGTAGGTCGTTCTTTATCAGTCTCCAAGGTGACACTTCGACCATCAATCATAAATATGTTGCTTCGAATAAACTAAATACGCATTATGAAATTAAATTTCTGATACCAATTACTGGAAAGCAACAATAATCTAGATAGGATCAAGCAGAGATTATCCTGACAAGCTGATCGGGATCCAATATCCAGATGCTTGAAGCTAGTTGTCCCTGTACAGACAAGTGTATATGCACTTCCAATCCAACAAACCCAGAGAATGAATCTACAGTAGCCTTGTTAGTTAAGGTTATTGTCATGTGTTATACTGCTATTATTGTCTATCTAAGATCAAAAAGGTGTCAGAAGAATTCTCTCATTCCCAATCCATGTTAAGGTAGACATGTTTTTGACATGTACTCCCTCCGTTCGGAATTACTTGTCACAAAAATGGATGTATCTACAACTAAAATACATCTAGATACATTCATTTCTTGGACGAGTAATTCCGAACGGAGGGAGTACAAGACAGTAAGTTGTAAGTATGCATGTCTGAGATGAAGTTAGAGGGGCGTTACGCGTCTTCTTGCTCAAATGTAGGCCTGAGCATGGGCAGTGCAGCCCAACGGGCCCAGCCCAAAGGCCGCTGCAGGGCCTGGATCCACGTCTTCCCCGAAGCAGGGCTCTTAAGTCCAAAATACTTAAAATGTAGTCTTTTATTAAACACACTGACGATACTGTTTATCCAAAAATGTACAAGTCAATACTAAAATTTTAATTAAAAATGCTACTGTTTACATGTTACATGCTAGGCTCAGGCTTGTCATTTTGAGTTTGGACGCAAAGCCTGGCCCAACCCGGAGTATTATCCCGAAGCCTGTAGCTCTAGGATCTGTACAGTAATTTTTGGTTCTCTTTTTCGCTTGCTGGCTTTGTAAGAATACCGCCATCTTTGGTGTTTTCTTCTAATAAAATGACAAACACTAACATGCCTGCTAGAGAAAAAATATGTTGAGTAGAACAAATTTTAAGTGTTGGGCACAGAGAAGTTTCGTCTTATCTGTATGTACTGTAAAATAGATATAAAACAAAATTAGACCTTTTAGAAAGGAATTTGTTTGAAATAGAATTATCAGAAGCGTAACATATTAACATGCAAGGTTGGCAAAATAGTTTTGTGCAACAGCATGACCACCACCAAGTAAACTAAACTATGAGTTATACATATGGTAATCCTAGACACAAGGTTAACAAGATAAAAGATTAAAGATTCAACATCTAGATTCAAGTTTGAGAAAACGGACTAGATATGCAGTTGAACTGTAAAAACCAAACCAGGGACTTCATCGGCTCTGTTTGTTTAAACCGACAAAGAATACTTGGCTAATTGGTTACAGACTACACCTATTTAACATATATGACCTCATCAATGCCCTCTTATCAAGCTAGAAATCGAAAATTACATCACTGATTAATCCTGCAGAGTGATAATTTAAAGAATATACAGAAACCAAACCTGTAGAACTGGAGTTTCAACTTCAATGAACCCAAATGATTCCATTGTCTTGCGGATTTCAGAAACAACCTATGAGAAATGAAAATAGCTAAGACAACAATAGAAGGTAACTTCCACAAAGGATGCATGCCACTGCCAGTCCGTCATATTCTGGGTACTTTCGGATGAACTAAGAATGTGATCTTACTATCCAACATAATACAAATGACAGGACTCTGTTTGGTGTTCCACAATCTACCTACGTTTCCCTAAGGAAAATATGTTTCTATGTACAACAGTATCCAGTACCTTTGCTCTTGTTCGAAACACATCAGCAACCTCAGGATTTGCAATCATGTCAATGTACCTGACATATGTATTTTGGAATATATGAATAACAGTTGTCATAGCTCATTGATACTAAAACAAAAATTGTAAAGACATAACAAGGTAAGTAAATCGCATTTAATCAAATAAAAGTGACATGAATCTAGAATGCTAGGATCCAGTTTTCAGTTTAAACAGCATGCATTATTGCAGCAGGGGGCAGGCAAATGTAAGTAATAGATTAGCAAAAAGGACCATTGAACCATTTATGCCATTGTAATAGGATGTGATCGATAGTGAGTATCTGTAAATTGTAATATACTAAAAATGACTGATATAATTTATGTATATCATTGGAGAACATTTGTAGAGGGCAGGCCTGGCGCAGTGGTGAAGTCCTCCCCACTTGTGCCAAGAGGTCCTGGGTTCGAACCAGCCTCTCTGCATTGCACTTTGCAGGGGTAAGACTAGGTTCCTATAATCCCTCCCCAGACCCCACCTTGTGTGGGAGCTTCTAT
This sequence comes from Triticum aestivum, assembly GCF_018294505.1. NCBI lineage: Eukaryota > Viridiplantae > Streptophyta > Magnoliopsida > Poales > Poaceae > Triticum > Triticum aestivum. Next base: position 468,692,679 of record NC_057810.1, on the reverse strand, counting down.
GCACTGGGTCTGTCCTTTTATTGGAGAACATTTGTCACATTAATGTTTCACCGGATACTAGTGTGCTAAGTGCTAACTGAAGCATGAATGTGAATGTCATGAATTCTCCAATTAGAAATACATATGAAGCAAAACAAAAGATGCCTAACATCTGTCAAACCAAAGAAAATACATTAAGACCCAACCCCATTGATAGCTGCCAAATGGTTTGTATGAAGATGGCACATAGCACAGTATTAAATGTGTATTCAGAAACAAAAGGACATAATATTAAGCAAAAGAAAAGCTAACCTTTGGCGATACCGCTTGTCCACATCTGTCAAGCCATGATACTTATCTGGTAGCGGGAGTAAGGATTTTGTAAGGATTTCAAAAAAGCTGACATAAACAGATAGTTCCCCTGCAGTGAAATCCATCATGTCAAATACAAGTGCAGGTTAATAAAAGAACTATAGTGAATATTGAGCTATCAAAATGCATGCTACTAGCACATCCAAAAACTATATGAAATTGTAATGTGTATAAATTGGCATGAACTGAACTCGTTTACCCCAGGTAATAATATTGAGTTGCCACAATATATAGACTTTAAGAACTGCGCATCCTTCAGTTGGCTAGAGGCACGAGTGCGCGTGCTCAGTCCACTCAGGTTCGAGGCTTGGCCTCCATGGGGTGTGCTCATGGTAGTTTCTTCTAGTTAAAGTTGCAACGGGTGATAGTGCCTGTTAGTTGACTTTTTTTATGTACATAAACTTTAGACATTCACAGAGATTTTGTGCTGCTCTAATGCTAGAACCAGACCTACTAACACATGTCCTTGGTAACTTTGCAGCATTCTGCTATGTAACTCAATTTTGCCTTTCTGAACATCCGTCACCCAATTTTGTTGTATTTTCCGGAATAGCGAAGTGGGTTGGTTACTTGGTTTGCTTAGTTTAAATTTAAATAGAGAATAATCAGATGGTTATCTGAATAAAAACAAGTTACCTGTATTTGCATAAAGGTGATTTTTAAACAGGGAAAAAAGGGCACTTCAATAGTGAAACGACCTAACATGCTAAGTTGAGATTTCAACTTTTTTCGGATGGACAAATTTAAGAACTATGTGACGAGGTAACTCTGCAATTTAGTTGCCGTGTGTGGAGTTATTTGCAAATTGACTGATCTGGAGGTAGCAACATGCACCAGATTGCTTGGGCGGCAAGGGAGGGATTTGGGGGCCTTTCTTCTCTGAGGTCGTGTTTCTAGCTTGCTGCCGCATTTGGCTTCAGCGTAATGGCAAGGTTTTTATTTCTGCAAGCCTCTTTTACAGAATAGCGCTGCAACTTTGTTCATGGTATCTCTCTGCTAGCTCATAGGGTTAAGATCAAGCATGGAGATAGGTTGATACGCTGGATCTCTTTCCTACCACCCTAGGTTGGCTTCTTTGCATATTCTGACCCTTTAACTCTTGCAGATATTTTCTCTTAATATATTGGAATTGTGGGATTTTTCCTCACAGTGCGTGATAAAAAAAAGCAGATAGATACATAAAAATCAATCTTATGCTGCAAACTGAAGTCAAATGATGAACAGTGAACTCATTAGTGCTGCCACTAAGAAGTTCAATGCATTGGTCATAGACCGAGTTTACTGAGATTTGTTCATATGTGAGGCTTACAGTTCACTTTGACACCTACAGAGAACAGGAAAAAAAAACTATGCCATATAACAGTTGAGTGCAATGTTAGGTTTGGAAAAATGCATGGAGCCTATTCCTGGACGTGAATTTTCTGTGCAAGTTTAGGCTTGGTAATGTGCAACTCGGTCGACTGAGATTTAACTCATTATCAGTCAACTGACAAATAGAAAATCCCAAATATAATAGACATTATTCACACATCGGTATAAGGATTATTAATACTAAACCTTTTTCTGTCTTCTTTATGGACCCACTTGCACCTAAGATATCGCCAACATCAATAAATGCCTTCAGTTGCTCAAACTGCTCCTCCGTAAGGCTGTCTTTCTCACAGTAAAGCTAACAATTGCCAAAAGGGAAGTTTTAAAATGTATATCGCATAAAATCTCTTCAACAATTAAATGAATAACAACCAAAATTTTAGTAGCTACTAGCCACAAGAAATACAAATAGCAAACTGCAGAACATGATCTAGTAGACTTCATCTGCATTGGGAAGAAGCCAAACTCCAATGGAAACAATAGTCACAGCATACAATGTCACCTGATGGCCTTTTACTAATGGATCCCATACTGAGCCAACAAAAAAATTAAAGATTGTTCAACAAATCCACACAGTACAGAATTGAGAGTGTTTAGTGCAATCTTAGGCTTACCTACCAGGCAAACTAACATTGAAAAGTTAAGATCATACAAACAGAATTTGGATTGGATGGTGAAACAACTTTGCATCCATCATAAGCTGCATCAGAATGTGCTCATATTTTAATAAGAATCAGATGTTTAATCAATACAAATTTCTCACATCAAATACTGATTCATTTTGTTTGAATCCAGGCATTCACATGCCTGATGCCTCACACATCTAGATGATATGCAAAAATGGAGCACAAAAACATTGACATATATTAAGAAGAGTAAATAATATGTGACACTAAGTTCAGAGCTTCTTGAGACAACTACTATTTGAAAGTAAACAAATCATTGTATTTGACCTCCACTTGGTTTGTTGCCAAACTATTGTACAGCTCACTTTTCAGCGGCCCAGAAGCTGAATTTCCAGAGTTTTGACCAAACTTTGCTAACTCATAGGGCAACCAATTTTAATATTTGCAATGACATGTTTAGCCAGTTTCAACTACAAGCTCAGGCAGATAACATATTGCTATTGGGAAATTATAAAGCAACAACCCTTGTCTGATTCACACAAGTAATTTGACTGGCAATAGATGGCAAATCATTTGAATAACGAACCTGAATAGTTCCGGAGTCGTCTCTTATGGTCATGAAAACAAGCTTTCCAAACGCTCTTCGGGCAACGATCCTACCAGCAATGGAAACCGACGCCTCGGTGCAGACTTCACCATTCTCGAGATGGGTGTACCTCTCCTGAAGCTCCTTGGTCGTGTGAGTCCTGTCCCACTTGTACGCGTACGGTTCGTAGCCCTTCCCTCTTAGCTCCTCGACCTAGCAAGTCAAACAAGCTACTGATCTCGAGCAGATTCACGGCAGTATCGGCCACAGATTGTGGGGAGTAGAATGGCGCGCCCAAACAGTGTTCAAGCAGAGGCGTGGCAAGTTGCGGCAGACGAAGAGCTGACCTTTTTTAGGCGAATGGCGCGGATAGAGTCGCGGTCGGAGGTGGAGGATGAGGAGGCGCTGCGGCGGCGCCGGTCCTGCGGCGGCTTCGTGGTGGCGGCAGCGGCCGGGGAGCAGCAGCGGATGTGGAAACGGTGGGCCCTCCCGGCCGAGGCGGCGGCGGCGCGGGAGGCCGCGAAGCCGAGGAGATTGAAGGAAGCCCTCCATACCCGCAGCGCCTCCATTAGTCGCGTATCCGAGCAGGTGGATGCGTTCGTTATCTTCGAATTTTTGAGGCGTTTTGGTGGTTTTGCAAGAAGGCTGTACGGCCCTGATTTCTCTAGCACCTCGTTTCCAAAAAAAAAATTGAATTATAAATCTAAGTTTAATACTAGTAGAATTTGCGATTTTTCTTAAAGATTTTAATTCTATGTTTTGATGTCGAGCAGAAATGCAAGTTACTCATTCTGTACAAATTCAAACTTCATGTTCACACTTAAAAATCCAGAATCAATTGAGATTTGTCCAACATTTTCTATGTACCAGGAAGCTGTTTTGAGCTTAACGGCAGACCACATTGTATAGGTATGTCGTGTGTGGACTTTCATAAAACTTTAATATCTAAAATTCAATCTCCCACTATGCTTTTCATGTGATTATTTGAAACTTTATGGGTATTGTCCATGTGTTGAGGGTAATGTTGATTACTGGCGGGTCAAATCGTGGAAGTAAGTCCCACATACTTATACAATGAACTTTCACAAAAAAAATGATATTTTCACTTTCAACCACACCCTCACATTATAGAAAAAATAACAGAAAGATTCGAAACTTTATGGGCGTTGCGCGCGCGTCGAGGAGCGACATTTGGCTTACTAGCTGGTTAATCGTGCAGGTGAGTCACATACTTGTACACATGCTCTTCATAAAACTTTGATATTTATGTTTTCAACAATTGTTTTATGAAATTAACTCAAACTTGCGTGGATGACTTAATGCATGGAGGAATTTTGTGTAGTTTGGTAAGTCCATACATGATCTGTAAGTCCCATGAATGTATGGAACCCATGAATACATTCAATTCTTTCCCGATAGTAAAGAATTGGTTTGGTCATATTCTAACTCGCTAGAATTGAGTTTGGAATTTATGACTCCTACTTTTATGACAATGAAACTCTCATGTTTCTAGAATCCAATTATGACTCTTTCTGATTCTTGAATTCCAGGCACAGTTCATGGAAGCCAGACGATGTATACATGAACTAGCAAGGAAAATCAAACATAACTTTGAATTTTGAATTATTTTAGAGAATGTTTTTCCTTGACTGTCTAAAAAGTTGTATAGGTCACTGTTTAGCCTTTGATTAACTTCAACATTCCGATCTTATGGTCCCACCTCACTCAAGAAACGAAAAACTAATAAGTGCACTAATACTGCATCAATATTCCATACTCCCTCCGTCCGGTAAAGAGTGTACATCTAGCTTCAAAATTTGTCCACAAAAGAGTGTACTTCTATCTTCCCAATGCACTTTAAAGTAGGAAAAAATACTTCTCTCTTATTACACGGTAATCAAGACCAATAGCAATCTGCACATGGTCTTCTTAATTTCTACATGCACTTAGCTCATTGGGGGTTGGGTAATTAAAGAGGAGAGAGATGGTGGCTTGCACCTTTCCAATGCATTTTTTACTCAACTCCATAATTTTTCCTAAAATTTCTAGATGTACACTCTTCACTGGACGGAGGGAGTACCTTCGAGAGTTCAATTTTGGACTAACTAATATAGCATTTTAGGTGACCAAGATTTATATTAAAAAATCAGGCAACTGAAAACTAGCAAAAATGAGTATTTTACATGACATCTTTTGTCTAGATTATTCCTGTTTGTAGTAAATATAATGTTTTCTTAACTACTTGTTGAAGAAAGGTTGCATTCTAGAAAAGACATGAACCTGCCATAGGACTAGGGATCAACTTTAGAGAATAACACCCGCTAGATGGCAACCAATTCCTCAAATTTTCAATTCTCAGATTCATTGTTATGGTTGTCGTTAGAGGGGTAGATCCTTTATTTGTATACCACACACAGTTTACCCAGGTTCCGGCCTCCAAAGAGTAATACCCTACATCATGCTTTGTCTTGGTATTCATGGTGAGGAGATACCTCGTGCAGAGGATTACAATGGTGTTGAGATGTCTACCGAGAGTTGAGTTCTAGATTGGATCGTTAATGAGGACCTGGGCCTTCCTTTATATAGATAGGAGAAGTCTAGGGTTTACACGGGGGGATCGGATCAATTCGGTTGCCGCCCTCTTCCTTGGGGAACACACTCACCTCCTTCGCCTTCTTAGGGTTCCAAGATT
>NC_057810.1:468356554-468386715 GCF_018294505.1 Triticum aestivum | reverse complement strand
GCAAGGTTAGCACTGAAGCTGCACAACCCGACGCTTGCCAGCGGGAAATGAGTAATGGACTCACGTTGGGGGCTGGATTCGAGGCTGTGTTGTGTACTGGTGTCCGGGCTGATTGTAATCGTCACTGGCGCACTTGAAGTGCTTGCCGAGGGCTCTTCGCCCGTCGAGGCCTTGGCCCTCTTCGCCATCCTCTGGGCCAGCGTCTCCGTATCACTGCAAAGACAAATCAAGACAAGATCAAGTCAAAATAAAACAACCAAACAGAAGATCAGGAGATGAGCAAAGAGGCAAGATACTTACTCATCTTCTCCTTCTGGCCCCCTCTTCCTATTTTGGCTGAAGGACGCGAGGTCGAAATCTACCTCCACAACAGTATTGCGAAAGGAGGAGGAGATGGAGACCTGGGCCGCTTGGCCGAGGAGGAGGCAGCAGCCGCAGCTTCCTTCGCTGTCGCTGCCGCACTCCTCGTATGACGCATGGGTTGAGCTTGGGCCTCTTGCCGCTGCGCGGTCTTGCCAGCGCACGGGCCTCATCCACATCGGTTGCCTCATCAGCCGACTCCTCGGTCGCTTCTTCAGCAGGGGGAACCTCGGCGCCCGTGCCGCTATGCTCTCCGGTAGACTCCTTCCACCCGGCAAACTCTTTCTCCATATCGGCCTCGTCCTACACGGTGCCGGCGCTGCCGGCCTCCTCGGCAAGGGCTGCCTCCTCCGCCCTGCTGGCGATGTACGCCACCTCTTGGTCAGTGGTGGCGTGGATGACCCGCGGCTCATCATGGACGAACTTCTGCGACAAGTTGTTGAAGAATTCCTGCACTACCACCGCCTTAGGCTCGTCCCAGGTCTGATCAAGGCCATGGGCGTTGAACACCGGCATCATGGCGATGATGGAGGTCAAGAAGGAGTTGTTGCTCAGGTGGACCACCCCCGCCGGCAACCTGAATGGCTTGTCGGCCTTGCTGGTCTTGTCGGCCTTGAGCTGAAACAACTTTTGGCAGAGGGACGCATGTTGCATTACCGTGAAATTGTGGTTCAGGTCAGGGCGTAGCCTCATGATGTCTGCCGCATTCTTGAAATCCCAGGTTGGCCTCCCCTTGTTGTGTAGAGGAGCAATGCGGCGACGGAGGAAGTCGGCCCCAATCATCTCGAGCGTGAGCCCGACTGATTTGAGGTGATGGATTCTGGTGGTGGCGATCGTGAGCTTCTTGTTGTTGGCGTCGAAGTCGCCCTAGTGCTTGTCATGGACAAGTTTCTTCTGATGGGGCCGACAGAATGGTTGCGGCTCCTCATCCATGATCCAGCACCACCTACCCCGCCATTCATCCCACTTCTCCTTATGGGTCCCCTCCGGGTACGTGTTCTTGCTCAAGGCCCTCGGGATCCAAGTGATGCAGCCAGAAAGAGCATCTCCTGGCTGGAGGCGAGGGACGAAATAATGGCGGAAGAGCGCTGTGTTGGAGACCACCCCAACGAAGCTCTCGCAGAGGTGGGCCAAGAGGGCCATGCATGCCACGGCGTTCGGCGTGAAATCCAGAAGGTGGAAGCCAAAGGTGTGCATGATATCGTTGAAGAAATCTGAGAATGGGGCGCAAAGCCTGCAGTAGAAGTAATCAATAAAGAAGGGATATTTATATGGAGCGGGCTTGGCGAAGGGAGTGAGGATGACGCGGGTGGCGGGGTGCCCCGACGTCTCTCTCCCCCACAGGCACCGGAATCGATCCCGGAGCATGAGCGCGTCGATCGTCGAGGTGAAGACGGTGTAATTCTTCCATAGCTTCACCAATTCTCTCTTCGGCACCTCCTTCCCCTCGCTTGCCTTGGCCACTCCCTTGCCCTTGGTCGTCTTGGGTGCCATAGCAGCTAGGTGGGGGCGAGGGATCAAGGGCAGTGAAAGCGCGGCGGTGGCAGACGGAGGCGAAGGCTCTGGTTTAGGCTTGAGGAAGAAGAAGGGAGCGGTGGTTCCTAGATTGGGAAAGGCAAGAGGGGTAAATGAGCAGCGCCCCTGCAGATTCCTCTTTTTATGGGGAAGGCGCGTGCTGCCTCTTTACTGTTTGATGTGAGGCATCGCAGGCGTGCTGTGACCGTTCCACGCATGAACCCCACGTCGCGCACTCAATGCAGACCATGGGGAAGCACAACAAATAAGAAGATCATAGCAGTTAATCCCTGCCACGTGTGCCCACGCACTGTTTTGGGCCTGGCCAACTACGCTTCGCACTCGTGTGTGGCCCAGACCCAGGGGCTCCTGTCGGTGTACATATGTCTGGGCCCTTCTATACGGGCAGTTGTAGTCGCACCTTTGGCGAGGCTTGACGGGGCAGCAGAAGGCAAGATACAAGACGACCAAGGCAGCATTCAAGCTAGTAAACAGATAACAAAAGACAAGCTGGGCCCCCGGCCAGACCCTTTCTGGGATGGCTCGCGAAGCCCCAGCAAGATCCTTGTCGGGGTAATTTGCGAAGCACCAGCAAGGCCACCACCCTTGAGGCTGAGAGCTCTGACACCATTGACAACGTCAAGACCAAGACTCGGGGGCACATGCGTAGTAGCATGTAGATCTTTGTGAAGACTGGTAGCATGCAGATCTTCATGGAGACCAGAGGACGAAGTCCCCGGCAAGGCTCTTGCTGGGCACAACCGTGAGATCCCGGCAAGACTCTTGCCGGGGACAATTGCGAAGCCACAACTTGGCTCACACACGACAGGGTTCTGCCACCCTACGACCGTTCCAGTGCAGTGGCCAACCTGCCAACTAAGCAAGCACCTGCGTGGTGGCATGCAGATCTTCGTGAAGATCCTACCACCACTCCAGTACAGCGGCTAGCCAGTCAGCTTGGTGCTGCATGCCTCATCAGCCTGGATGTGTGTCAAGACGGGGTGAGGCAGCGAAGGACGGGACGGGCTCTATTACCATCCCCGATAAAGTTGGAGGTCACATAAGCATCGCATTTAATGCGTTTGTCCTACAACGTCAGTGATAAGCATATGCAGTGTAGCTACTTTACACCTCCTGTGTGCCACTGTGGCAACCCCTTTGGACGTATAAAAGGAGGACCAATGCATACTGGAGGAGGATTTGAACTTTTGGACCAGAGACGCATAGCAGCTAGTCAAGTTTCAAGAACACTAAATACACACACTCAAAGTGGGACTAGGGTCTTACGCTTCCCAGCGGCCCGAACCTGGGTAAAAATCCTTCATGTTGATTGCTAGACCTGCTCTTTGTGCATTCCTCCTCCCCGCCAACCGTACAAGGGATCTTCGTTATCCCCTAGGTGTCATTTCCCCAATAGATGGTTTTGATTCGGTGGTGCTTATTTATTTATTTTGAAGATCAACGACAGTGGGAGAGGCTCCAACTGACTTTTGTATTACTCACAAGAGAACAGTTACATGTGTGTTACAATTTGGTGGTGCTTATTGAGTACCCGGTCTCGAACTTTGGGATGAAAATCTTATGTTTGACCCTAGTTGGTTATAGTTGGCAATGGTGGTGTTCTTGTGTCATTATCTTGTTGAAGGCAATCCTCAGATTTGTTTGAACTTGATCTTTAGGATGAAAACTTAGGATCTAGCCTTCGGTGTTGGATTCGACGACTGTGGCACTTGAGCATCGTTTCCTTCTTCAAGGCATCGCTATTGTAGAACCTTTCTTGTTGTCTTTGTCATTTCACGAGATAGTTGGTGCGGACGGTCCTTGTTGTAGTCCTTTGATTGTTGTTATGATCGCTTTGAAGTGTTCTCTTTTCATCCACCTAGGCATGGGGCTTGTCTTGTATGACTTTGCTCTTTGCTGGTGGTGGTTCTGTGTGTGTGTGTGTGTGTGTGTGTGTGACCCCCCCCCCTCTTCCTTTTCAGAGGGGGAAGGGGGAAGGGAGAGAGAGGGAGAAGGAAAGGGGGGCCGCGCCCCCTCCCCTAGTCCAATTCGGACTCCAATGGCGGGGCGCGCGCCACCTCCTATGGCCTGCCTCCTCTTTCCCCTATGGTCCAATAAGGCCCATTACTTCCCCGGGGGGTTTCGGTAACCCCTCGGTACTCTGAAAAATACCCGAACCTCTCCGGAACGATTCTGGTGTCCGAATATAACCTTCCAATATATCAGTCTTTATCTCTCGACCATTTCGAGACTCCTCGTCATGTCCGTGATCTCATCCGGGACTCCGAACAACCTTCGGTCACCAAAAACATAACTCATATAACACATATCATCATCAAACGTTAAGCGTGCGGACCCAACGGGTTCGAGAACTATATAGACATGACCGAGACACCTCTCCGGCCAGTAACCAATAGCGGAACTTGGATGCTCATATTGGTTCCCACCTATTCTACAAAGATCTTTATCGTTCGAACCGCAATGTCAACATACGTTATTCGCTTTGTCATCGTTATGTTACTTGCCCGAGATTCGATCGTCGGTATCTTCATACCTAGTTCAATATCATTACCAACTGGTCTCTTTACTCGTTCCATAGTGCATCATCCTGTAACTAACTCATTAGTCACATTGCTTGTAAGGCTTCATATGATGTGCATTACCGAGAGGGCCCAGAGATACATCTGCGATACTCGGAGTGACAAATCCTAATCTTGATCTATGCCAACCCAACAGACACCTTCGGAGATACCTATAGAGCATCTTTATAATCACCCAGTTACATTGTGACGTTTGATAGCACACAAGGCATTCCTCCGGTGTCCGGGAGTTGTATAATCTCATAGTCGGAGGAATATATATTTGACACGAAGAAAGCAGTAGCAATAAAACTGAACGATCATTATGCTAGGCTAACGGATGGGTCTTGTCCATCACATAATTCTCCTAATGATGTGATCCCGTTCATCAAATGACAACACATGTCCATGGCTAGGAAACATAACCATCTTTAATCAACGAGCTAGTCAAGTAGAGGCATACTAGGGACACGGTGTTTTGTCTATGTATCCACACATGTATCAAGTTTCCGGTTAATACAATTCTAGCATGAATAATAGACATTTATCATGATATAAGGAAATATAAAATTACAAATTTCACTACAAAAAAAGACACATCCGTGACATTTTGGGCCGAACGAAAAAAAATCTGTCATACTTATGACACTTCTATGATGATAATTATGACAAAACCCCGTATCATCATAGATGTGGTGGGCTCCTACTTCTATGACAAAAAATCATGATAGAAAATGGGCTTTTCGTCCTGGACGGGCCGGAAAAGCCGATGCATGACATTCTTTGGGCCGTTCATGACGGAAAAAAACGTGGTAGAAGCCAGGGCGAGCAAAATATCGGGGAGTTCCTGGTTACGGTGGGTGGTCGGGGGCCGAGCGATGTGAGTTTCTCTCGTACACGTTCGCACGTGGGTGCGAGGCGTTGGGCTCTAACTGAACCCGAGCGAGGCGTTCGCCTAACTGAACCCGAGCGATTGCACTGCAGGCAATGCGTTACTGAACCCGAGCGATTGATCGGTGGCTGTTAACTAAACCGGATCAAGCGATTCCTTCGCTACTTCTGCTAACTGAAGCTGGTCGATGCTGCCTCTGGACGAACAGTGAGCGTCGTTGGGGGGTGGATGAACAGTTCCTGATGGGGGTTGGATGAACAGGACCCCGTGGTGTTGCCGCTGGATGAACAGGACCCCAGTCGATCGAGCCGGTTGGGCGTGGATGAACTGGACCCCGTGGAGGGCTGGATGAACACGACCCCGTGGAGGGAAGGTTGAACAGTAGACGGTGGAGGGCTGGTTGAACAATAGCCGGTGGAGGGCTGGATGAATAGTAGCCCGTGGAGGGGTGGTTGAACAGGACCCCGTGAAGAGGAATGGTTGAACAGTAGCCGGTGGAGGAGCGGTGGAGGCTAGATGAACAGGAGCCCATGGATGAACAGTCACAGGTGGAGGCTAGAGGAGGTCGACGGTGGATGAACAGTAGCCCGTGGAGACTGGAGGAGGTCGACGGTGAAGATGAACAGTATCCCGTGGAGTCCCGTTTTGCGGTACGCCACACCCTTCCCGATGAATAGGACCCCTATTTCGACCGTAGCGCTCCAACACAAGTCCGTTTCCTCCGTTTTGCGGTACGCCATGATACGTCTCCAATGTATCTATAATTTATGAAGCATTCATGCTATTTTATTATCTGTTTTGAATGATTACAGGCTTTATTATACACTTTTATATTACTTTTGGGACTAACCTATTAACCGGAAGCCCAGCCCATATTGTTGTTTTATTGCATGTTTCAGTATTTCGAGGAAAAGGAATATCAAACGGAGTCCAAACGGAATGAAACCTTCGGCAGCATGATTTTTTGGAAGAATAAGATCCGAGAGACTTGGAGTTCATGTCAGAAGATCCTCGAGGAGGCCACAAGATAGGAGGGCGCGCCCCCCTACTAGGCGCGCCCCCCGGTCTCGTGGGCCCCTCGAGCACCCCCCCCCCGACCGACTTCTTTCGCCTATATAAGCCTACATACCCTGAAACCATCGAATATCAAGATAGATCGGGAGTTCCGCCGCCGCAAGCCTCTGTAGCCACCAAAAACCTCTCGGGAGTCCGTTCCGGCACCCTGCCGGAGGGGGAACCCATCACTGGTGGCCATATTCATCATCCTGGTGCTATCCATGACGAGGAGGGAGTAGTTCACCCTCGGGGCTGAGGGTATGTACCAGTAGCTATGTGTTTGATCTCTCTCTCTCTCTCTCTCTCTCTCTCTCGTGTTCTCTCTATGGCACGATCTTGATGTATCGTGAGCTTTGCTTTTATAGTTGGATCTTATGATGTTTCTCCCCCTCTACTCTCTTGTGATGAATTGAGTTTCCCTCTTGAAGTTATCTTATTTGATTGAGTTTTTATGATGAGAACACTTGATGTATGTCTTGCCGTGTTTATCTGTGGTGAAAATGGGAAATCACGTGCCTCTTGATGTATGTTTTGGTGACCAACTTGCGGGTTCCGCCCATGAACCTATGCATAGGGGTTGGCACACGTTTTCTTGACTCTCCGGTAGAAACTTTGGGGCACTCTTTGAAGTACTTTGTGTTGGTTAGATGAATTTGAGATTGTGTGATGCATATCGTATAATCATGCCCACGGATACTTGAGGTGAAAATGGAGTATCTAGGTGACATTAGGGTTTTGGTTGATTTGTGTCTTAAGGTGTTATTCTAGTACGAACTCTTTAATAGATCGATCCAAAAGAATAACTTTGAGGTGGTTTCGTACCCTACCATAATCTCTATGTTTGTTCTCCGCTATTAGTGGCTTTGGAGTGACTCTTTGTTGCATGTTGAGGGATTGTTATATGATCTATCTATGTTATTATTGTTGAGAGAACTTGCACTAGTGAAAGTATGAACCCTATGCCTTGTTTCCTATCATTGCAATACCGTTTACGCTCACTTTTATCATTAGTTACCTTGTTGTTTTTATTATTTCAGATTACAAAAACCTATATCTACTATCCATATTGCACTTGTGTCACCATCTCTTCGCCAAACTAGTGTACTTATACAATTTGCCATTGTATTGGGTGTGTTGGGGACACAAGAGACTTTCTGTTATTTGGTTGCAGGGTTGTTTGAGAGAGACCATCTTCATCCTATGCCTCCCACCTATTGATAAACCTTAGGTCATCCACTTGAGGGAAATTTGCTACTGTCCTACAAACCTATGCACTTGCAGGCCCAACAACGTATACAAGAAGAAGGTTGTGTAGTAGACATCATGCCACACCCCTCCCGATCAATAGGACCCCGTTTCGACCGTAGGAGGTCCAACAAAAGTCCGTTTCCTCCATTTTTGCGGTACGCCAGACCCCTCCCGATGAACAGGATCCTGTTTCGACCGTGGCCGGTCGAACCCAAGGCCATTTCCTCCATTCTGTAGTACGCCATGCCTTGTTTCCATCGGCTGTTCCGTCCAAGCCGGTTGCTCCCGAGGAACACGACATATTCCGACCCAGTCGGTTGCCTCCCGATGAACAGGATGTTGTTTCTCCGTTCCGACCCAGCCATGTACATGATCCCTGGCCATAGGTATGCGCGAGTAGGCATTCGAGACCCCACCCGTATGTACGTACGTGGCTGTATTTACTTTCTTGCGCCTTGGCCACTATACGTACGTGTACATGCTACGTGCGCGCCTCTACTACGACATGTGCACGCCTCTACTACGACACGTGTGCGCCTCTACATCGACCAGTATGTACGTACACGTTCGCGACCAGAATAACAACACTACGTATGCTTCGACCAAGTGGGTCCCAACTGTCAGGCACTTCCTTGCGTGCAAAGATGTAGCTGGTGGGTCCCAACAGTCAGGGCATTTTTTTGCCCGTAATATAGACGCACTTCCTTGCGTGCGAAGATGTAGCTGGTGGGTCCCAGCAGTCAGGAGGAAATGTTTTTTTCATGAAATATCGTGGGCCCGTCCAGTGGGTCCCTACTGTCAAGTGGAGGAATCATTATTTTATGTGTAATAAGGAGGAACTTCCTTGCTGCGGCCGTGGACGCAGCTGTCAGCCTCTCCATGTACAGTACTCTTCCGATGGAAGTCGTTCCTTGACCATGTTGACCACGCCGCGCTGAGAGCACCAGGGCGGTGGACGACGGCGAGGCCTAGGAAGGGGACAACGCGGAGCCGGGGAAGACGCGGCGGTGGATGTCCATGCGGAAAGGAGTACGAGGGTTGACTGGTTCGACTGCGGTGCGAGGCTGTCATCGCCGCAAAATAATAGGGGGTGTGCGTGAGTAGAGGGATGGCCTGGCCAGTGATGGGAGTAGTAGGGGGCGGTGAGGCCTTCACGACATCACAGCCAGCCACGGGATGCAGGAGCACGTGGCACGACCGCTGGTTTGGGCGGCTGGAGCAAGAACACCAGAGGTTGAAGAAGCACTACGGCCTTTGGATGGACATCGTACGGTCACGGGAGCTAGAATCGTTCATATTGACTAGGTTGACAAAGCCCTCCGTCCCCGTCAACTTAGTTGGCCCACAAGTCAGTCTCCCACTATGGTGGGTCCTAGCTAGCAGGGGGTATTCATTTTTTTGGGCGTAATGAGGAGGCGCTTCCTTGCGTGCGAAGATATAGCTGGTAGGTCCGACCTGTCAGCGGGGGGGGTGTTTTTTTGGCGAAATACAGAGGCCCTTCCGGTGGGTCCCAGCTGTCAGGTGGAGGAATCGTTATTTTGCGTGTAATAAGGAGGCATTTCCTTGCGTGCGGCCGTGGACCCAGCTGTCAGCCTCTCCATTCATAGTCTACTTTTGATGGATGTTGTTCGTTGACCACGTTGACCACTCCTTGCTGAGCGCATCCAAGGTGGTGGACGACGGCGAAGCCCTTGAGAGCAACGAGCCGGAGATGGGAAGACGCGGGAGTAGAGTCGCAGACAGAGAGGTGTACGAGGGTTAACTAGTTCTGGTGTGGTGTGGTTCGGCAGTCGGTGGAGAAGAACAGGAGGTGTGGAGGGGTGGAGGGATGGCCTGACCAACAGTGGGGTAGCACTTCACAGTGAAGCGTGCTAAGTAGAGCTGCTAGCAGCAGGACATGGGAGCAGGTTGCCCCGGCGGTGCTGGAGGAAGAAGACGAGATATTGAAGATGGATACCGGTCGTTGGATGTAAATCCAATGGCTAACGATGTCAGAATCATTTGTTGACTAAGTTGACAACGACTTGCGTTGGCTTCGACCTATTGGCCCACATTTCAGCCTCCAAAAATGTGGCACCTATTCAACCCATTTTTTCAGAATTTAAAATCAATTTGATCTTTTTTTAGAACTATAGTCCATTAGCTCGACTGGGTGAACAAATAATGTAGCGTCGATGCGACCCATTTATTTTTTTCCTAAAAAATTACAAGCCATTTGCACTTTCTCGGAATACACGATTTTGCTGGGCTAATTCTAATTCTAATGTTGGGTTGGGCGCAGCAATGTTATCAAAAAATAAATAGGGGCTGAGCATTTTGTTATAAATATATTTAAATAATAAGTGATTTATTATTACATTGGTCCTTAAATCTTACCAAGCTTTTGTACACAATCACCAGGATTTTCGTTGCCAAAAAAATCCAGGATTTTATTGTTACGAAATTGTTTTTATAAGTTAATAAGATGTGGGACATTATTTTCTTACATATGTAAGTATATGTTAAATATATGATGACAATAACAATAATATATAATAATATATAAAATAATTTAAATATATATAATATAGTTAGAAGTGAAACATAAGTTGGACCACGCGTTCCTATTCTTATATAGAAAAATAGAACAAACCTCTACGTTTTCTTCAAAAAAATACATAAATTGGGGTGCCAATGTTTCAGAAAAAATAAAACCTCAGATGGGAGGTCCATAGGCCGGTCGATACATGATGACCCTCAAGAAAATACAAACCGGCATGTCGTGGGATGCGCATGTTAAAAAAGAAAGCCTAGACGGGGCAGCCCAAAACCCAGCTGATACTTACTACCCCAGTGATAATAAATGATACCTTCTAGCTCCCCGGCTTCGTTGTGAATTTATCTCCTATAGTAACTACTTTGAAGTACCTAAAAATGTAACTATGTTGACAAACCCATGGCTCCCAACATCAGTATAGCATTAGGAGGAAGTATTTTTTCGATGAGGCACTTGCTTGCATACGATCATAGACCTGGTGGGTCTCGACTGTCCGCCTACAGTCCTCTCCAGATTCCTCTTGTTTGTTCAGCATGTTCACAACGGAACACAACGGCGCCGCGGCGAGCGCACAAAGGCGCAGGAGGAGATCCGACCACCTGAGGAAGTGCCTTATTTGTAACGAAAGTATTGAACTAGCCCAGTGGCCAAGTGACACTACCCGACAGCTGTTCAGCCCGGGTTCGATTCCACCTGATGCAGGGAAAATATCTCCAAATTTTTTGCCTCTGTCATTATTGACATGTGGGTCCCCATTGTCATCTACGCACACCATGTCCAACACTTGCCAAAACTTCATCCCTTGTTTTCTCTGTTTTTCGCACACTCGACATTGTGTGGGCATTTTGAAGATAGCATATCTTTTTGATTGTGCATCATATGAAGATGTGCTATGCATGAATGTTGATTAGCATGACGTTAACTCGCTGGTAGTTCCATTCTTCACCATGAATAAAACTTCCAACATGATGTTAACCCTGTTTGAAAAGGCTGTGTTAATATAAATGCTCTGCCTCTGAAAGTTGCAGTTTCTTATCTGAAACTGAACTTGCAGTTTCTTATCGGAAACTGAAACTTCCAGTTTCTTCTCCGAGAATCACATTGTCTGCACTTTTATACTCCTATGAAACTACATTTTTTAAGTGCTAAAAATAGATCTCTAGAATTCATAAAATACTTCATATGCTCAATACTGCAAATCTGAAATTCAAAAGACATTCATATCTGAAAGTACTCTCAAAATACAATACACAAAACAGAATTCACAACTTGCAAATACTAACAACCCTAAGCTCCTCCTGACAATTCACAACCTGCCTGACTATTGGGCTGGGGGGCAGTCCCCTCCTATTCCATGGCGGCAGACAGCCGCCCCGTGAGACGATGTGAACAGTGAGGGAGAGGATGGCGGGGAAGCGTCATCGGGCCAACTGCTTTTCTCCTCTTGCAGTTGGGTTTGGTCGACGAAGACTCCACCGGCTCGCTCTGGCATGACACCCTCACAAACGGCACCCTGTAGATGCTCGATCCTTCAATCTCTGGTGGATGCTCCATCTGGGATCGATGCTCCCACCACCGCTCCCTCACGATCGGATTCGGTGAATCTGTTTGCTCATGGCCCAGAGGAGCAAGTCTATGTACTCCCGCATGACTCCCTTCGGTAGTATCGCCGCCTTTTCGCTCTGTTGCAGATATTTGGCCAAGGATGTCGTTGTCGCCGCTAGTTGGTCCTTGTTGTCAAACCAAGATTGTATCTCCAACATCCTTGCTAGCTTCACAGGGTCACCGTCTGTGATCCTCATGTATCGGTTGTACTCCTCCATCGATCTACTTCTCCACAGCACCTTCACTCGCCGGCGGTGGTTTTTGAATGGAAGAGGAGAGGAGCAACGCTGGTTTTGGATTAGAACGGGAGAGTAGTGACGCTGGTTTTGGATTGGAACAGGAGAGGAGGGGGTGGTTTTGAAATGGAAGAGAAGAGGAGCAGCGCTGGATTTAGATTGGAACATGAGAGGAGCGGCGGTGGTTTAAAAGGAGAGGAGCGACACTGATCTTGGAAGTATTTTTTTGTTTTGCGTATTTTGGGTCAAAGTTTGACCACGTGCTGTATTTGACAAGCAAAATGTGAATGCATGTCACCAAAAATTGCATCGTTTGGTTCGTATCTGAATGTACTTTCAAATTATATTATTTTTGCAACGTATAAGATATATTTTATTTGTGAAAATCATGGTCAATTATGACCAGGAATAAAAGGGAGACTAGTTAATGTGGGGTCGCTTTCTTAGTTGAAGGGTAAATTGATTTTGATTTTGATCCAGTCACAGCGCGCTGGCCCTCTCGTCCAATCCTAAATCGCTGCCGCACGCTCCTCTCCCTCTTCTCCATTGCAAAACCACCTCCTCTCCTCTCCATTATATCCATTCCAAAACCACCATCTCGATTCTCCCTCTTCTCCATTGCAAAACCACCCCCTCTCCTCTCCATCATCTCCATTCCAAAACCACTGTCTTGCCTCTCCCTCTTCTCTATTGCAAGACCACCGTCTCTCCTCCCATCTTCCAAAGATAGCACCAGACCACTCAGAAGGACATCTATGGAGAGGATGCAGCAGCGAATCAGGCAGATCGCTGGCGGTGACTAGGCAAAGTTAGCCAGGTTGAAGGAGATCCTTACTTCGTTTGACAATGAGTGGGAGATTTCGAGAACGGTGAAGGTCATGTGGCAATGTACGTGAAAGAGCAAGACGGCGGCGACGAGGGCGGAAATGTACTCCTTGGCGATAGTCACGCCGCAGTCCTTCGAGTTCATCGAGTATCTCCTCTGGGCGATGGAGTAGACATATTTGCCAGAGGAGAAAGTAGGCGGATGTGGTGGGCGTATAGGTCAAAGGTCGAGCACCCAGAGGATAACGAATCGATCGAGTACAGTGTCCCCTTCGTGAGGGTGCAGATCCAGACGGAGCCATAGGAGAATTTGTTCTCCCAACGCAAGAGGAGGACGGATGGCGCGACGTCGCTTCCCCGCCATTCTCCAAGGTCCCTCGAAGCTCGCCTTGTTTCAACGGCAGTGGTAGGGTTTAAGGTAAGCTTCGCACTAACCTAATCTTCCATCTGCTCATGCTTACAATCAGTGTGACAGCTAATGAAAATCATGCTTACAATCAGTCTCCGAGTACTACGCCAATCAGCCTAAAATAGCTTTGGACCTTTGGGTCAAAGTTGTGACACTGTGTACAAATAAAGAAAAATAGGTTGGTGCTTCTTTCAGAAAAGAGTACTTCCTAGAAAACTACCAATATAAGCTACTAGTATTCAGTTAGAGGATATTCTGCCGAGAAAGATCCGTCCACAGAGAGCGCCACACATCCCACTGGTGGTGGTGGATGCCAATGCATTCATGGAGCATGGTTGGTGTTGGAATTTTTACTTGGCACACCTTGCACTCTGCATATATATCGGTTCCATCTGTACATTTGTGCAGTTCCACCAAAATGCAGCTGAATAACCTTGTTTGCACAGATAATAAAAAAGCATGATTACATTATAGTGGCACTAGTTGATGAAACATACACTAATAAACAGAAGAAAATATTACGATAGTATCATAGTATGCCATACTGCGAGGGCGAGATGGGCCCTGCGATGCCTCATATGGTACGCCTCATACTGGAAATCGACCCAAGTCTCCCCGATACACCTTCTGCCAGTGATGAACATCAGTGTACTGCGGTAGTACAAGGAGGGGCCTTGAGACATTCCAATCTCTATTTTTGTGCAGATTAACTAAAATTAAGCACCCTAGTTTGCGGAAATGCTTAAACATTAACAATGGGACTAGTTGATGAAACATATACTAACAAAGAGAAGCGCTTTCTTTATCTACATTGGAAATGAAATGATAGAGAGGACACTCGCTCTATTTTAACTGTATTATTACTTCATTTTATTAGTGACACTAGGGTCGAGCAGGTGGCAAACGAGGTGTACCGTGCGTCGCAAGGATGGAGGTCAGGGGTGCTTAGACTGGGATGCTGAAGCTAGCTCTTTCAGTCCTTATCATCCCCCCTGATGTTTTTGTGGTAGCATTTGGGTTGTAATCCAAACTTGGTCGAGCTGGTGCTGCGTCCCCCTACCTGCCTAGCTTATGTGGCGAACTTGTCTCCTGCTAGTACTCAGTCTGTTCTAGTAGTAGTTGCATAACTGCCCGTTTACACTGAGGTGTTGTTGGATAATGGTTCTCTATGGTTGGGTTTCTTTAATGAAATCGGAGGAAACCCCCACTTTCGATTTATAAAAAAAATCAGTGGCACTAGCGGTGCCAAAACATTGCCTCAAATTAATAGTGCTACTAGATTAAGGTGCAAAATAATAATATT
Organism: Triticum aestivum; assembly: GCF_018294505.1. Lineage (NCBI taxonomy): Eukaryota > Viridiplantae > Streptophyta > Magnoliopsida > Poales > Poaceae > Triticum > Triticum aestivum. The sequence goes on along the minus strand of NC_057810.1, from coordinate 468,372,151 downwards.
ACTGCTTTATCATGGCAGTGCCAAAACAGTAGCACAAGAGCAGACTCAACATGCAGGAGCTTTGGCAAACGGTCAGACCAAAAAGGAACATACCTCGTGATGGGAACCATATCTGCAGTCAACGCCATCGTAGAAGGGATGACACCAACACCAACATGGACGATTCAATTCATGGCACCTTTTGGTGCAGTTCACCTAAAATGAAGCAATGTCCCATGAGCTAGCATCTTCTTCTTATTATTTTTTTAAGAAAAGGGCTCTAGCCCCGGTTCCATTTCCATCAGAAAACGAAACCCACGGAGCTTCTTCTTCATTAGTTGCAATAAAATTGAGCAACATCAAGGTTGGTTGTGAAGCTCCTAGAATGTTCAACTATAATTTGGATATCATTTGTGCAGTTCAACTAAGATCAATCGTGAAATGTATATCTCTGTTTGCACAAAAAAGGTGGAAAGGAGGGTGACTAACAAGTGATGAAACATACATCAAATGAAAAGAAGCATGTTCCTTATCTGAATGGCAATCCTACAAGGACAGTAGCAATTTCTAAAGCAGCAACATTGCTAGATATTAGTGTGGGCATTAGGATTAACTATGACAACCGTTAAATATGACATTACTTTAATGGTGTCATTGCTTCATTTTACCAGCAACATTACATTAACAGCTGCTACAGAGTCAGTATTTGGGCACGAGAGAGTAGGCGGACCAAGACAGTTGCATTTCTAACAAAAAGAAGCAACTTATCTTAATGGAAATTTAGCAGTACATGAAAAAAGTTCCATTGATTCATATTACTGGAGGCATTACATTGAAAACAACATTGGTTTAACGTGTCCTTACTTTTAACAGTGTGACTGCTACATTTTACCAGTGGCATTACATAAGAGTGGCTCGGGGCAACAAACATCAGAACAGGATATCTGGGTTGGTCCCATTTTTGTTCGGTATAGCCACCTTATATTGTGTGAGGCTAGCAAAACTAGTGCTAGACTTACTCTGTTGACTTATCCCCCGGTCCCTACTTTCTTTCCTTTCTCAACCAATAGATCGGGTTTATATTGAGTTTGTACTGCGTTTCCCTTTATTTCCCTATTAGACCTAGAGACCATTTGGATAGCCAGTCTCTTCTACTTTTCACCCCCATTATTTCCTCTTTCAACCAAGTCCTAGATTCAGGTAACAAATCTTCCCCCACCCCCACCCCCTTTCTTCCTTGTTCGAACCAAGTAGTACTAGATTCGAGTGCATGAACTAGTTTTACCTCTTAACATTAAAAATTTAGGTGGGTTTCGAACAGCCGATCGATCATATCTACGAGGGGGCCTGAGAAATAATAAAAGATACAAATACAACGACGTTAGGAGCTCGGGAAGTAGAGCAAGGCTGGTTTCGAAGGAAGTTATACCTGAGGGTCGCTGGGATGTTGCTAGGTGGGCAGCGGGAGGTCGGATCTGCCCACACTATGACAGCGAGGAAGAGGGGTCGGAGGCCCTCCCTAGCCAGCGGTGCTTGGGAGAGAACGACAAGGCACACTGATCGGGACGCGCCGGCAGTTGGTAAGAGCCATCGCCGAGGACGACCGTGTGAACGTTGCACCTTCTCACCTTCCCCAGCGGAGAGGATCCGGTTGGATCTGTGACCAGCGGTGAGTAGAGAGAGAGTGTGTGGCCACCGCTATCGTGTTTAGATCTGGAGAGGATGAGACAGTGTGAAGAGAGCAACACTAGCAAGCAAGCGCGGAGGCTCCTGCCTATATAGTGGAGTACTAGTTTTCTTTTGTCTACCGGAGCCGGCTTGACCTTGTCAGTGACTGTCGAGAAGTCTTCATGCATGTGCCCCGGAGGCGCAGTTGTCGTCATTTTGATCTGAAGCACCGGATTATAACATATAACACGAAAAAATGCCACATGACAAGAAACCATAACCTCACTGCCCAAAGGAGACAACATGAATCCCGACGGACAAACTAGACGAGGATCAAAGCTCAAATTAAAGATAAACTCATAGAAAAGGGGTCCATCGATAGATGTCCTAATTAACATTCCCGGCTTGACCTAGATGGCAGCCGAGTAGTCTTCGTGCATGTACCCCCAATGACTAGACCCTTGAAGGAACTCAGTTGTCGTTGTTTAACCCTTGCAGTGATCTGAAGCACATGATACCTAATTTTGCTAGATGACAAGAAACCTTTTTCTAGATTTCTCACCAGACCTACAGCCCTATAAAACACAGCCTGCACGATATGTAGACAATAGCCAATCCAGGCGTGTCTGCTGGAGTCTGGTCACATGCATGGACGAACTGATTTTCCGTGTCTTGCAGGGATCGTCCAGGCACCAATGTTTGTACAACACTTCTCTAGTACTATCGCTCGTCTCTCTCTTCTATTAACTCACCAGACTTGCAGGGCTGGGGAGTGTGCCTATGGTTGGTTCTCAATTGTGGTCCCACATGTGTGTGCAAACGCAATATGACGCGCATTCCATTCGAGAGCAGCGTGCCAGACCAACCGACCGTCTGGCGTGCTACGCGAACGCGACAGGTGTGTTGTATACTCTGTACATGTGTACCGTCGTTTTCTTGAGGCTTTGCTCCATGGCGCAATCCATGGATACAAAATTAGTATATTGTACTATTTAAAAGTCGAGGGCATGGCTTTTCCCGTGTGGTAGGTGGGGCAGTTCCACCTAGTCGATTTGACATAGACGCGAGAAGATGAGGGAGTAGGCTGCTGCAAACGTTGGGTTGTGTGATTTGACGGCGAGTTACTGCTGGACAGGTGGGCCCTGTTATTTGACTTGACATTATCATTTTAACTGCGGCACTACGACCGGTGTGAGTCTCCCAATTCCTGACCACCTCTATACAGGTGCCTCTCCCAATGCTCCACTATGTAGAGGCTGGCTCTTGCATGAGAGCCCGCTCCTCCACTTTTTCCTTGCCTCTTTCCTCCACATATGCAAAAATGCCATGTAAAGCGGGCTTATAGCCCACTATTGTACTTGCTCCTACAGGTGTTAAGCCTGTCACATAGGCTTAAAGTCTGATGTGGCAAGTTAATTAAGAAGAGAGAGACTAGTTTGGTGACCCCATGAAGAAACGGTGCTAAGTGCATGTACCTAGGTGAAAAGGCAATTTTGAGTCTATAGCTAACTAAATGAAGCAAACTTAGCAACAAAAAACTAAGCACCTATGCATTGGGGACTTGAGTTGCTAAGCCATTTAATGCCCTTAGCACCTCATCTAAGCACCATTTCTTTGGAAGAGGTCACTCCTTGGCAAATGCGATTAAATACTACGAAGAAAGAGATAGAGAGAAGTAAAAAATACTCTTATAGCCAACCTTATAGGTAACCTTGTCGTAGTATGAGTGACTAAGTGATGACTATGTATGACATTCTAACATCAGATAGCCTAACGCACCATGTTAAATCTCCAAGGGCACGACTGCGTGAGCGAGGCGATGGTCGTGGTAGGCGCGACCATGATACGGGATGCTAGCAGCCCTTGGACCTGAGATCAAACGGTCGCATGCTAAGTTGTTGAAAATTTGCAGAATAACCCTCCAGGATAGGATATTCACCCATAGGTCTAGAATCACGCCATGCAACCATTCAATCTCAGATTCAAGGGCTCTCGGAAGCCCGTATAATGGGAGAATGGAAAGCTTCATATCACCTGTAATTTTTTCGATGCTTGACATGACATCGAAAGCCATTTAATTGGGCATCGAGTAGACATGACATCTAATTGGGCCCCCATAGTGTTGTGCATGAATCCATTTATCCACCAGGCAAGCCACTACCCTGCCGTTCACATGCCCCACTCAGCATTTTTACAAAACCGCTGGTAGTTCGGTCCTACTCGTCCCCGGACGTCCTTTAACATTACGGCAGTTCGCTCCTAGTCGTTGTGTCCTTTCACATTACGGTAGTTCCACTAATCCTAACCCTCCTCCCAAATCCATGGTGTCCCAAATCTCCATGATCAGCAGTGAGTACAAGGTTAGAACCATCACCGGTGATGAGTTCAACGTCATGTACACCCGTTCTTCCGCGACGGTGAAAGGATGCCTTGCTCGCTTTAGATGCATGTTCGAGAACTCAAATGATGAGTGGGTCGCTGGGCTACATGTTGAGTACACCAAAACCCTGGACAAAGAGAAGAATCTAAAGGAGGAAGAGAAGATGAAGCCCGCCATGATCTAGGTTTGCATGCATGACTTATGATTGGTCTACCACGTATGCCATGCCGACATTGAGTGCGAGGAATTTAAGAACTTCCTCAAGGGCGGCCGAGTCAAATTTGTTACTTTAGACTTTAAGAATGACAGAAGAGTCCTGGATCGGATAGGCCTCATTGTAGGCAACCCCTTCGACCTCCAGAAGAATGGGTTGGTGCCCTCCGGTGATCAGCCTTCAATGTTGACCCCTGGCAGGAGCCATGATTCATCCTTCGTACAGTAAACTAAAGAAACCTCCGCACATGTTTCATCGTGCATGGCAGCGGAATGTACTAGATATAGACCACATCCACTATGTTGCAATGGATGGCTACCTTTGTTTCAATATCTACAAGGGTTGGATGAAGAGCAAGAGCCAAGTGGGCGGTTCAAGCAAAGAAGTATCGGCCAAGAGGAAGAGGGATAAGGACGAAGTCGAGAATGTGGACAAGGACTCCGAGTAAGGTGGCAGTGTCGTTGCTCATGGTGGTTCTAATGCAGTGTCTACCGGATTAGTTGCTTAGTTTAATTTTAGGTATGCTTAGTTTTATTTGAGGTGTGTGTTGTGCTGAGCCCCCAGCAGAACTATGTTCTATTTCTTCTCATTACTTTAACTCTTCAGTACGTACATATTAGTATTTCTTACAGTTCATCTTTTAGTTGGTATAGTACTACCACTCGTTTCTTCACATTATATACGTACAGTATATATGGCCAATATCATATAGCCAGCAGTTTAGTTGTCAAAGAATTTTAGGGTGCTTAGTTTTGTCAAAGAATTTCAGGGTGCTTAGTTTTATTTGAGGGGTGTGTTGTGCCGGACACCATTATTGTGACTCAAATATCTTTTGCCATGTTATAATGACATAAATACCGATGGACCAGCATGCCAGCTCTCCCTCTATCTCACTAAAGTAAAATAAAGTGTGGGGCCTACTCGATCCCAACAACGTTCTTATTTTCCTGTAAAATTATTCGCTTGGTCACTCCTGACAAGTGGGGCCACACTTATCATTGTGAGAATCGACTTATTTTTGTCATGTAACATGGTTAAGGGGTTTGACATGAAAATAACATTGTCTAATGGCATTTTTGAGCAAACATCTAATTTAACAATGGCATTTTTGAGATATCTAATTGCATTTTTGAGCAGGCATCTCACGAATCGGTGGCATTTTTGAGTAGTTGTAACTTCTAATGGCAAAACTGAGTAGTGATACACAACTAGTGGCATAAATAAGAAGAACCCAAGAATTAAATAGGTATGCTAATTTTCTTAATACAATTTAGCACTCCATTTAAGCACGTACTAGCTTTTTAATAGTACTATATGCATAATTTGGCGACGAGCGCTCTCTATATGTACCACCTTTTCTCTTTAATTTCATCTTGTTAGTTTTGCTCCATGGCGCAATCCATCGATACCACTACCGCACAAAAGAATACATTTTTTAAAAGGCTAGAGGGCGGGGCAGTCTAGCTTGGTCGGTTTCACGAGAGGCGAGGGCCTTTGTGATTTGACGGCTCATTACTGCTGGAAGGCGGGTCCTTGTGATTTGACTGCTCGTGTAAATGTGTCGACGACCTAAGGAGGAGCAAAGAACTATGCGGTGTACTCAAGTTTTCCACTGGAGTAGTACTATGACGGAGGATCACGAAACACGGCAGCCCAGTGCCATATGGCAATAAAAATGATCTAATTTTCTAGTCATCTCATTGTTAGCATTGTTCTATTCATGCCTCACAGAGAACGTGACACGTGCGGTGAAACACCCAAAGCAAAAGAAGAAACACAGGAGCAAAAGAAGAAGGAAGATTATAACCCCAAAAAAGAAGGAAGATGCAGACACAAGTTTGGGGTGGCGCTCTCACTACATGAAGGGTTGCTGGCCGCAGAGTCGTAACTGCTTCTCCATCGCCTCCACGACCTCCATTCCCTTACGCGTCTCCTCCGCCATCTTCTTCATTCTGTCCATGATGCAGGATTTCTCGACGCGAGCCTTCATCATCTGTTCCATGGCCGCATTACGTACCTTGACAGCAGCCGAGTGCTCGATGCGGAGCTTCACTAACTCCTCCTTTTGTTCAATGACGAGAGCTTGCAGCATCTTCATCGAGGAACTACTATTCTCATGCAGCTTCTTCCAGCCGGCGTTCTCCTCCTTCAGCAGGTCGAGCTCATGGCAGATTTTCGCCTTGTCCTTGTGAAGTTGCAGGATTTCGCCAATCGCCTTCTTCTCCAAGGCAATGCTCTTCTTCAGCGGCATCACCAAGTCGGCAATCAACTCCCCCTACTCATTGAGCTCAGCGAGCATGTCGTCGAGGCTCTCCTTCAACAGCTCCACCAAGCCATGGATGAACTCCTTCTTATTGAGGTGCTTATTGAGCTGATCGGGCATGCTGTCGAGGGATAACGACTCCAGCGCCGCTAGTTCGGCATGTTCGCCTCCACGGTTGGGGCGCTCCTAGGAGCCTCGCCTGCCCGTGAGAGATCTTTCGAGGTCTCTGCGTGGTGGCGAGCCCTTTTTTTTGTAGCCTTGGTTGCCGCTCCCTTGTTATGAATAGTTCTCGACCTAGAGCTCTGCACATCGGCCATGACAAGGACGGACGAAGAAGAAGGACTTATGAGGAGGAAGGTAGAGTAATTTTCGGTTAGGTAGTTCCCCTTTTTATAACCTAAGTACTAGCACTAGTACTAAAACCTGCATAGTGGGAACACGTTCAGGTTTGGTACGTACTAGTAGGTGTGAGCATGCTTGCACTTAATTTTAGCACTAGTACTTTCGAATGTGATGGGCACAAGGTAAAGATTAATTGATGGTTTTGGTTTCGAGGCCCGAAATGGCTCCCGATGAGTTTAGTGGAACATAAATTTCAAGTACTCCCTCCATCTAAGTTTACAAGGTTTGCACGTGTATCTAGGTCGTCAATGTGACTTATATAAAATAAATTGTTTAACATAAAAAATATATCATTAAAAAATAGAATATTTGATATATTTTTCGTAATCTATGCCTCTTATTAAGTTGGTCAAATTAATGACATAGGTACACGTGCAAGACTTGTAAACTGAGATAGAGGGAGTACTACATTGCTCAAATGCGATCGCACAAGTCAGTGATGTAACTGGTCGTACATGTCAGACCAAGCCGATGTGTGTCCCTTCGGTGAGACGTGGGTCCGACCAACCATCTATTGGTGCGACCGATCGTAAAGTATTACGCGATGGAGACTTCTGGTTGTGGCTTTGGTTGATTTTCACGACCAAGCATTCTAAAACTAGTGACAAATCAAATACCATCTTTTTCCAAACAACCAAGTATTTCCATAGGAATACAATACATATAGATGGAATGATTGTCAAGGTTGCAAACCGACATGGCATTGCAAGTTCACTGCATCGCTGGCGGGGAAGGAGGGCAGCTCACCTTGCCTATGACACATGCCCAGCGGCGCCGCCGCAACTAGTCCTGGGATTTGGCTTCTCCTACCGCCCATTTGAACAGTTGCACCGGCTGCTCATGCCATTGCGCAGGCATGCGCGTTCTTTCTTTCGCATTTGACTCCGTGAATATGATCTCCGCCATTAGCCCTAGCTCGAAATCAACACGGCGCTGCCAGATGCTGACATCCCTCAGCATCTCTCCCCTGAGATCGACTTGCGCCTCTACCTTGTGTTGCGCCAGACGCAGCTCCTTGGAACTTCTCTCTAATCGATGCAACGCTTCCTCGATCTGATTTTCCCTTGCTGCCCACCACCTGAAACGCAGCCCTGGCATGTCCTCCGGCGCCACCGATCTGTGATTCCAGAGCAATGGATCCCCTCTAAAACACATGTGGGTTTCGCTCAAAGGCGGCAGTGTTGCGGGCCGCAGCGAGAGGGCAACCCGCGGGATCCTGGGATCTAAGGGATTATCCATGGCAGGATCCTCCATGGCGGGATCCGGTGGGCAAGGCGGGGAGGTGAGCCTAGGCGCTGGGAGAGCCCTACGAGGCTAAGATAAAGATAGTAGTACTCCACTCCGTCCATATTTAAATACAAAGGCTGCCAGCAATAGCCATGGCAAAAATTGATCATGCTGCCTGCGTCCTGGTTTATTGGCCCCTTTTTTCTGCCACTTTTTAGGACATGCATAAATATTATAATACTTATAAATATGGTCAAAAATTGGCACAAAATACGAAGGAGACCAATGGAAGTACTAGCAACCCATGATTTAACTACTCGCATGCGCGTAGTGGTGTAGTAATGTCTTTCTTCCGCCCTCACGTCCACTCAATTTGCATGCGCTGTATTAATTCACCATCAACAAAGTGAAGGACTTTACACGCGTCAAATTATCACATGGGATGGATTTCCATACAAAAAAGCATCTGCCCATGTACCCGCGTGTGCGTGCGATGGAATGAGTGCGTGCGTGGCGTGCGTGCACATCTTCGCTTTGTGCATGTGCCGCCAGTGTGGCTCAGAGAGGACGAGTACATTCTTCTGGAACCAGCAGCACGTCACTGTGATCAATCCACACAATGAGGTCGTGACAACGCCTCCACATGTGCCACGTGGCTTCATGAACTGTAAGAGAGACACTGGGTAGCGTGCCATTGGAATTCTAATTACGTGTTTGCACATACTCGAAGTACTAGTAAGGTACACGTGCATTGCACGCATTAGATTTGGCAACCAAATTATGAATAAATACCACACTATAGCATGTAAGCTCCGAGTCATATATGGCTGATGTAGACCTTCGTTTAATTATTATAGTTCATCTCATTCAAAATCAATTAGGTTTTATAAAAAAGCTAGTGCCTCTTTGATTTGTAGGATTTCCAAAATGCGGGAATAGGAAAAACATGGGGTTAGAGTGGAATGTCGTCTTGAATCCTACAGGATTGTACGAGTGTTTGATTGTGCATAGAAAAAACGCAGGATTCTTTCAAAAAGGTTTGAGTGGATGGGATGTTTCCTATGAAATCTAGTGCACATGAATCCTATGGAAAATTCCTATGGTTTACAATCCTACGAATCAAACAACCAAGATAGGAAAAATTCCTAAAGATTGAATCCTCCAAAATTCCTTTGAGAATGCTTTGAATCAAAGAAGCCCTTAATCTATTTTATGGTTCATGGAATTGTGCGTTGTAAAGCATAAAGTAAAAAACAAATAATGGCATTTCAACTAGAAAAAAAGTTTGGGCAGTTATGATACGGAAGATTCTAGAACAAAGGAGAAGCACTTGTGTTTTGAGGTTTGTGCATTATGCTTAAGTTCAACCATGGAGTCTGCTAGATTGTACATGTGGAAAAATCCAGTGGGGGCTATAAGATGGTGCGAGGGGCCAAGTGGAGGGAGACTATGAAGGAGTGCACAAGTGCGAGATCGATATTTAAAGAGAGGGGGCAAGAACGTGCGTTGTTATGTGCAGTGGCGGAGTCATGAAAAATAAATGAGCTAGGGGGCCAAGCATTGCTAATCCTTTACGAGGAGGGCCAATTCATCAACTTAAACCATTTTAGCAGCAATTGTCTAATGATCACATTAATATTAGCCTCGATATATAGTGATGTTAGGGGGGCAGGGCCCTTGCTGCCCCCTGTCTTCACCACTGTGCGCGTCTCTGAGAGATGAAGCGGAAGGCATGGATGATAAGAGGGGGACGTTGGATATATAATTAATGTGGGTGTATTAGCTACGTGATCCTATATAGAGAGAGGTATAGATTGATCGATGTGGAAGTGGGAAAGAGGGTGAGACCTCACTAGATATATAGATTGATCAGTTTGTGTGGAAAACCGTGAAAGACCTAGCTATATATACACACACATAGAGAGGAACATCGATCGTTGCGCATGCACGTGAGAGATAAAGAATGCCCAATATGATGGAGAGGGGGAGGTGTGTGTGTGTGTGCGTGTGCCTGCATGGGAGACCGACCTGAGGAAAAAGATTGCATGTGTGCGATGGATAATGCCGACTGGTAGTGTGTGTGCATGCATGAACGAGAGAAAGTTAGTGGTACAATTATAAAGAGAAGACGACTGTGTGGGTGTAAAAGACTAGGTGAGGTCATAATCAATGTAAAGTTGAATTCAAATATTTGAATAAGAGATCATGATGTTTGAAACCCATCCGTGCATGAATATAACTGAGATATGCGCGGTGTGGTTTGGAAACGAGCATGCTGTACTGTATACACATTGAACAAAGTTAGACTGATTTGAATTTGAGATACCAATGGCAGACATCGTTTGGCCACATTGCATCCGTGCATGGACACACTATTCTAATTGGAGATGATGGGTGGCTTTCACATCACATATCCATATCTATACCCCTATATATATATTATATTTTATGTTTTTATATAGTGTGCGGATAACTTTAACTTTGAAAGATGGTCGTTGGATGAGGCCAATCTGATGGTGCAGAGATGGCAAATTTGAGCACTATTGGCCGTTGGATATCATCTAGATTCCACCAGATATTTCCACATGTACAATCTAGAAGACTCCATGGTTGAACTTAAGCATAATGCACAAACCTCAAAACACAAGCACTTCTTCTTTGTTCTAGAATCTTCCATATCAGAATTGCCCAAATGTTTTTCTACATGATTTTCCATTATTTGTTTTTACTTTATGCCTTACAACGTACAATTCCATGAATCTTAAAATAGATTAGCTTTCTTATAAAAACTAGATGATTTTGAATGAAATGAACTATAAGAATTAAACGAACATCTACATCATGCATATATGACTCAAAGCTTACATGCTATAATGTGGTATTTATTCTTAATTTGGTTGCCAAATCTCATGCGTGCAATGCACCTATACCTTACTAGTCTGATTGGTGTTTGTGTGTGTGTGTTAAACACATTGTACGTAGTATATCATACATGGTTTAGATTCTGAACATCTTGCTAGAGCATACATGTACTATGATTTGAATTCAACATAAAATGGATACATATATTTGAATTTGAGATCATATGTACATGTAGTTCGTATTTATATAGGAATTTACTTCTCCTATATTCATGTCATGTGTTGTGAAGATAATATTTAGATGGTTGTATAACTAACCCGAGTACAATCCCATTTAAACAGGGAAAATGTACTTAAATTTAGTCCATATGCTAGACAACACACATTGTTTTTTTATTGTTGAGGGAAGTGCAAATTGTTTTGGTACTGTACACGTTAGGTTTGTTGTCCCATTTTTTTAGTTTTTGGTACATGTTAAGCTTGTTCTCCTGAAATTTGCCAATCTGATGGTGCAGAGATGGCAAATTTGGGGCAACATGGTACGGCTTGAATTGTCTTTTTTTGGGGCAACATGGCACGGCTTGAATTGTCTTTTTTTGGTACATGTTAAGCTTGTTCTCTTGAAATTTCAAGCCGTGCCATGTTATGCCAAAATTTCAAGCTAGCGTATCTGTCTATCGTGCTGCAAAACTCCCGCCTCTTCAACCCGTGCCTTGTTGCCCCAAAATATATAAGATATATCTTTGTCTCATTGTGCTTCGACAACTCCCTCCATCTCAACCCGCGCCTTGCTATTCCAAAATTAAAACGCGCGCAAAAACTCCCACCTCCTGTGAAATCCCGACACGCGAAATGCCCGTGATACCCCTGAACCGAAAGAACCGCCAAGCTCAAATCGGTGGGGGTACTTTCGTAACTTACCCCACATTTTGGATAAGGGCGTCCCTAAGCCATGGTTCCCCACTCCCATCCCATCCGCCCACACATTCATACACCGAGGCCGCTAAAATCCGTGAAGCCCCACACCCTCCTCCGTCCGCCACCCAGCCGGAGCCTCTTCCTCGACGACATCGTCCACAGCAACACCTCGACGTTCCTCATCCACCGTACCGTATGAGGATTCATCGTCGATCTCGTCGTCCGCCGGTTCAGCCACCCCGTCCTCCACCTCCAAGGAGCTGCCCCGATGTTCCCCTTGTCTTTCGCGCCCCTCCATTCCCACACCGCCGTCTTCACCTGCACCACCGAAAGAGCATCATCATCACCGTTTCCTCGGATAAAGTTGCAGCCTAATCGGCACCACCAAAAAGGTTGTACACTAATTGCCACATTTTCTCCTTGATTCGATCTCACGATGCTGCCGGTGCTCGGTCCCGAGCCGACACGGTGCGGCTCCATCCATGGTGGCATCGCTGGCCACTTCCTCCATGGTGTCGCTCCCTCGGCGGCGACGTCCACATCAGTAGGAGTTGCTGCAGCTTTAGCTCTCGCTCACGCTACTCCTCTGCTCTTGCTCTCGGTCCCCTACCTAGTCTGCTCTTGCTATTGCTCTTGCTATTGCTCTTGCTCTTGCTCGCGCTGCTACTATTTCTCTTGCTCTTGCTTGTGATGCTGCTCCGATTTAGCTACACTTCAGTCGACTGAATTGACTTTTGGGTCAGTCGATTTTCAGGGGTTGGGGGGGATCACCAGAGTTAAGGAAGAACCGGACGGAGCAGGGAGGGGGGCTCGCCAGAGAGGTGCCCTACTATCTATCTTAGGGTTCAGGGTGGGGGCGGTGGTCGCCGGCGGTGGTGGGGCGGTGGCGTGGGGATCGCCGGAGAAAAAGCTCAGCACGGGGGGCCTAGAGGGATGGCCGGGGCGGCGGCAGACCGGCGGTGGGGAGTGGTTTCGGGGCAGGCGGGCCGGCGCACCACCGGCCACGGGCGGCGGGGGTGGCTGTTTGGCCGGTGGTGGCTGGCGGCTCTGGGGTGGAGGTTGAAGATGAACTGCAGGCCCTTGATTTCGTATCCAACGGCTGGAAAATTGACTGACCAGAGATGAAAAAACCAGTCAACTGATGTGTAGCCTCACCTGATGTTGCTACACGACCAGCTACCCCGGCTCTCACACGCACTGTTGATGTTGCTGCTACTGCTTTTCTGCTACTAGTGTGTTCAGTTTCGACAGTACAATTCAGTTTCGATACCAAAATTCAGTTTCAGTAGTTAAGTTCAGTTTCGACAGTTATATTCAGTTTTGACAGTTAAGTTCAGAGATGATCGGCTGAAGTATTTTACATCTAGCACTTTGTGGTTATGTATTTTACGTCATCTATTGGAGATGCTATTAGAATTCCACTCAGGTTAATGTTGTCTCTCTTGTCCTGCTTCAACCTCGATGTCGTACAACTCACGAAGCTGCTACAATGTCGAAACCCTCCATCACAGCGGAGCAGTACCCCGGGCTCCATCTCCAGAGGCCTAAGATCTTCTTCCCCTCCTCCGACAGCCAAGTCAGCCGAAGCATCCTCACCGACCAACCCAATCACGCTAAGATTGACATGGCTTCGCCAAAGAGGTTGTACACTTGTTGCGTCTCTTTTTTACTCTACATGTTATATATATTGTCCACTGAGCACACATAGTAACATGAAATACGATTATTTTATCCTACTATATGACAAGCAGTGAGGTACCAGGCAACTTAGCTATCCGTGATGGCCTCTCTTGAAAGCCATCATTATTTATCTCTGCGCGTTTGTGCTGTGCATTTGTCGATGGGCCTGGGAGATGAGCTTGTAGGGCAGTGGCCTGGGTCCAAAGTAATAGAAGTAGCACAAAAACATTTTTTTCAGTGTAGGCTTTTCCTTGCTCAAGTCTTCCTACTAGAATCGCCAGTGCTTGAAAGGAAAAGTGAAGGAAAACATAGGAATTGGAAAGTTACCTATGGTACTACTATTCATGAATTTGGTTTAAAGGAATGGAGCAAAGGAAAATTGTAGGATTTGTTCCTTTAGTGTCTCCTTGAAAGAAAAATCGTAGGAATTTTAATTTCCACTTGTCCTCCTTTTCAAATTCCTATTCATGAAGCACAAGACTAAGAGATAGTAGCATAATAGCACTATAACCGTACATTTTCTTGTGGTTTGACTTAATCTCACCATGCTTCTTTGCATCCTGTGATCTTCCAATTTTTGTGAATCACACACCCAGATTGGCAGAAATCATGTGTTTTTAAATTCTTTGTTTTGCACGTGCATTCCTATCCTATTCCTGTCTATTTCCTATCCCTGCATTGTTAGAATCCTCAAATTCAAACAAGCCCTTACACAATTACTTCTGTTGCAGATATGTGTCAAAGAAAACCTTGTGTGGTTTGTCCTGCTCCTGCTGTGTTGTGTTCCAACCCAGCTCCGCTGCTCCAACAACTGAAGGGTTCACCACAGCAGGGATCCGCTCTCTAGACTGTCTTTCGCCGACTCGGATCTTCTTCCCCACCATCGGCAGCCACGACAATTGCATTACCATCATCAACTTAGCAGATGACCTTGAGGACTACACGGGTCCTCAAGAGAGGTCGCACTCTTCCGTGTCTGCTTACATTATGCATCGCTTAATATGATGACATACTACTTTATCGTCGTGTTCACCTATTAGACTCCGAGTCAGGTCCAAACTAATGCTGAAACTTGAGTTTTTAAATGGTTGTGGGGTACATATTGGGGCAGCAATCAGTACTATCTGTCTACTATCTGGTTAATCTCGGGTGTCTACTATGAGTTTCATGTTGGGTGCAATCAAACATTAAAGGAGCCATTATCTGTATTTTTTAACTAAAGCTATTATCTGCCTGCTATCATTGGTTTTGGTCCTATCCACAATTTGCTACCATCACTCTCGATTTGTGCATGCACTCCTTACATAATCTCACTATGTTTTATTCCTATGCATGTCATTTATTGTACACAATGGAACTGAACATGTAGAGCAAAAGAGACGAGCCTTGCGTAGCAATAAAATTCCATGCAGACATCGCTCCATGGTGGGTGCAAAAGCAGCCCCCCTCCACCCATTTCGGATCGTAATCAAGAGGATGATAACTGTTTTGAGGGGGGATTTAGAAGGAGAAGACCACTCCTATTTACCCCCTGAGGTCTTCGCTCTAACTTGGCATGCTGATGTTGGTAATATCATGCATATGGTGCCTTGCATTGCTTACTGTATACATCAAATATGTCATCTGCTTAGTTTATACATGCTTTGTGTCAATGCCATCTGTTTAGTTTCTTTATCGTATATGTGAATCCTGCAATGCCATCTTGTTTAGCCAGGCATCATATATGTGAATTTTGCAATGCCACCCTGGTTAGCCAGTCATCTTATATGTGAATTATATCATGCCATCATTTTTTTATTACGTGTTAAATTTGTCAATAATTTTAGTACATTCAATTACTCTTCCTGTGCATTAGCCATTTGGCACGGTCATGGAAAAATCTGGAGTGGAAACAAGGTCTTTAGAGCAGACAATGCTATCTGACGAAGCGCATGTCTTGTTGGTTACGGATAGCTCCTCAGAGGAGGATTCAGAGACAGATGACCAGTCCTATTCCCCCCCCCCC
>NC_057810.1:468353209-468356544 GCF_018294505.1 Triticum aestivum | reverse complement strand
GGGGGATTTAGAAGGAGAAGACCACTCCTATTTACCCCCTGAGGTCTTCGCTCTAACTTGGCATGCTGATGTTGGTAATATCATGCATATGGTGCCTTGCATTGCTTACTGTATACATCAAATATGTCATCTGCTTAGTTTATACATGCTTTGTGTCAATGCCATCTGTTTAGTTTCTTTATCGTATATGTGAATCCTGCAATGCCATCTTGTTTAGCCAGGCATCATATATGTGAATTTTGCAATGCCACCCTGGTTAGCCAGTCATCTTATATGTGAATTATATCATGCCAGCTTTTTTGTTATTACGTGTTAAATTTGTCAATAATTTTAGTACATTCAATTACTCTTCCTGTGCATTAGCCATTTGGCACGGTCATGGAAAAATCTGGAGTGGAAACAAGGTATTTAGAGCAGACAATGCTATCTGGCGAAGCGCATGTCTTGTTGGTTACGGATAGCTCCTCAGAGGAGGATTCAGAGACAGATGACCAGTCCTATTTCCCCCCCGAGGTGCATGCTCTAACTTGGCAGGGTTATGTTGCTCATATCGTGCGTTGGTATCTTGCATTTCTATGTCATTTGCTTAGTTTAGACATGCTTTGTGTGAATGCCACATGTTTAGTGTCTAATTACCATATATGTGAATTATGCAATGCCATCTTGTTGCAAGACATTATATATGTGAATTATGCAATGCTATCTTGTTGCAAGGCATTATATATGTGAATTATGCAATGTCATGCTGTTTAGCCAAGCGTCATATAGGTGAATTTTGTCATGCCGTCCTTTTTTGTATTTCTCATTGCATTTGTCGACAATGTTTGTATATTCAACTGCTCTTCGTATGCATCAGCAATTTGAATTGGTGATGGAGAAATCTAGAGTGAAAACAAGGTCTTTAGAGTAGACAATGCTACCTGCTTAAGCAGATATCTTGCTGGTTACAAATATCTCTTCAAAGGAGGATTCAGGGGCAGATGACCAGTCCTATTATCCCCCTGAGGTGCATGCTCAAACTTGGCAGGGTTATATTACTCATATCATGCATATGTTGTATTGCAATGCTTAGTTTTTACATCATATACGCAATATTGAATGCCATCTCCTTAGTTGACACATCATATATGCCCTCTGCTCACTTGCTTAGTATATAAATCATATATATGAATTATATCATGCCATGATGTTTACACAGATAGCATGTATCTGAATTATGGCATGCCAACCCATTTTCTAAGACATAATATAGTTATATCATCTCATCATGTTCACATAGTCATCATATTTTGAATTATGTCATTCTATCTGTGAATTATATCTTGCCATCATGTTTCCATGGCATGTTTGTGATTTATGGCATGCCAACCACTTTAATAGACACATCGTATAGTTATATCATGTCGTCATGTTTACATAGTCATCATATTTTGTAGTATGTCATTATATCCTGTTTAGTTAGCCATCATACATGTGAAATTGTGTCATGCTATCTTGTTTAATTAGCCATCATATATGTGAAATTATGTCATGCTATTCTGTTTGGTTAGACAACATAAATGTGAATTATTTCATGCCTTGTTTTCTTCCCTACTATCCATTGCACTTGTCTATCTTACAATGTCTGTACATCCAATTACTTTTCTTGTTTATCAGCCATTTCAATTGGAGGGGGTGATGGCAGTATCTGTGGGAGTAAAAACATGGTCTTCAGAAAAGATCGTGCTACCTGCTGATGCAGATAGAACCACGGTTGTACTTGCCTAAGAACCAGCCCCACACATAACCCAGACTCATGCAGATTGTACCCCTACCCAGTTGGACAGAGAACCAGCTACACCCCTTCTAACCCCAACCCTAGCAGATAGTAACCTAGTTGCAGTTGACACAACACCGTCTCCACCACAGAGCACCCAAACACGAGCAGTTAGTAAGGCAACTGCAGCTGCCAAAGCATAAGGACCACCACTCTGAACCCCAAGTAAACGCTTAAAGCAGCAGAAGAATTGTTCTCAGGTCAGGTTCCATAGCTATGGTTCATACTACTTTGCTCTTGCATCACTGTATTTACGCATACCAACTAATTTCAAATTTGAAGGATGCAATTCAACTCCAATGGCGCAACAAGTATGTTTTAAACCTGTTTCTTTAACGTGTTTGTTGTTGTAACTTGCTCTACGTCCATGTTCTCCTGAAAGCTTGTTCTCGTTGGATGAGGCCAATCTGATGGTGCAGAGATGGCAAATTTGAGCACTATTCAGGAGAACAAGCTTAACATGAGGTGCGAATTGTCTTTTTTGGTACATGTTAAGCTTGTTCTCCTGAAATTTCAAGCCGTGCCATGTTATGCCAAAATTTCAAGCTAGCGTATCTGTCTATCGTGCTGCAAAACTCCCGCCTCTTCAACCCGCGCCTTGTTGCCCCAAAATATATAAGATATATCTTTGTCTCATTGTGCTTCGACAACTCCCTCCATCTCAACCCGCGCCTTGCTATTCCAAAATTAAAACGCGCGCAAAAACTCCCACCTCCTGTGAAATCCCGACACGTGAAATGCCCGTGATACCCCTGAACCGAAAGAACCACCAAGCTCAAATTGGTGGGGGTACTTTCGTAACTTACCCCACATTTTGGACAAGGGCGTCCCTAAGCCATGGTTCCCCACTCCCATCCCATCCGCCCACACATTCGTACACCGAGGCCGCTAAAATCCGTGAAGCCCCACACCCTCCTCCGTCCGCCACCCAGCCGGAGCCTCTTCCCCGACGACATCGTCCACAGCAACACCTCGACGTCCCTCATCCACCGTACCATTTGAGGATTCATCGTTGATCTCGTCGTCCGCCGGTTCAGCCACCCCGTCCACCACCTCCAAGGAGCTGCCCCGATGTTCCCCTTGTCGTTCACACCCCTCCATTCCCACACCGCCGTCTTCACCTGCACCACCAGAAGAGCATCATCATCACCGTTTCCTCGAATAAAGTTGCGGCCTAATCGGCACCACCAAAAAGGTTGTACACTAATTGCCACATTTTCTCCTTGATTCGATCTCACGGTGCTGCTGGTGCTCGGTCCCGAGCCGACACGGTGCGGCTCCATCCATGGTGGCATCGCTGGCCACTTCCTCCACGGCGTCGCGCCCTCGGCGGCGACGTCCACATTAGTAGGAGTTGCTGCTGCTTTAGCTCTCGCTCACGCTACTCCTCTACTCTTGCTCTCGGTCCCCTACCTGGTCTGCTCTTGCTCTTGCTCGCGCTGCTACTCTTGCTCTTGCTCTTGCTTGTGATGCTGCTCCGATTTAGCTACACTTCAGTCGACTGAATTGACCTTTGGGT